>NC_042962.1:54755924-54930924 GCF_901001165.1 Salmo trutta | reverse complement strand
TGGATTGGATAGTGTGGTTTAACCCCTTCACCTCTAGTTGGATTGGATAGTGTGTGGTGGGAGGAGAGAGATCTTCATAATGGACAGAGAGGGGATGACAGGAGGGTAAGGAGACAAAAACAGTGTTCCGCCGTCACACATGCACACTCACTCTTGTGAACACACACACTCACGTTCACACACACAAGCTCAAATTGACACACACACACACACACACACACACACACACACACACACACACACACACAAGCTCACATTTAGACACACACGGTCAGTCTACTCGTTTCACCACTTATTCTCTGAGGAAGAAGAGAACATGAAGATCAAACCCTCTGTAGCCTAGACCAGTCTACTCTGATCTGAAGCAGTAAGCCACAACCAGGTGTGCTGCTGTAAACCATATGCCTTTTATCAGAGAGCCAATCAGCACCTTAAAGTTGTATAATACTTGAAACCATTTCCTCTCCGAACCCACATCAACAGGACAAGGAGTAGCATGTTGAGTTCACTGGTTCAACCACATAAAAACCCCATAGAAACAGAGATAGGAGAGAATTGAATTACAGTAGGTTAAAGTCCTTTGTCAACGTGAATACACTGGACCAGCTTCACTTGTCATCTGCTGGGCCAAAGATGTATTAGCTCAAAAAACGACATCTTTCCCAGTTAAAGATCAAGCTAAAAAAAAAACACCGCCCAATCACTTACCGACCGTGCCTCTGCTCTGAATGGAACAGTGTGTGTGTGTCATGACTCAGTGCTGGGCCAGCGCTAGCTATGGTAAACATGTTTGCGGTGGTTCCAGGAAACCCTTAGAATCACTGAGTGGGACAACGTAAAACCTTGCCGGCTAGAGCCCACTGCTATCATTTCCCAACACTATCAATGTGCTGCTTCCTACTCTGCTGAAATATTAAGCCTATTTATGAGGTCCGGTGGGATACTCGTTCAATATCTCTTCACGACCGCAAAAACAACATTAGTCTGTGTGCTTAGACATTACGTTCAGTAGATGGTTAAGCAATCTCTGCACTGCAGGCATCCAACTGTTCCACGAGGAAGCTCTAAAACCTAGGAACAACACAGGATGTAAGGGCTAGGGCAGGGGTACAAATCGGTACCAGATTAGAGGGAAACAATGACAATATGCAGTGGAACTAGCTTCGAGGTCCAGAGTTGAGTTTGAAAGGCTTAGGGCCTATGTTTTCCGAATGCGCGTACATGCTTGCTTTGTGTATGACGAGTATTCAGACTTTTGTCAAAGTAAATCATTAGAAGACAAAATCTCGGATATGTTCTTCCTAACAAATGGAAGAATGGAGGAAGAGAAAACCAATGGGACAGCTAGAGCGCTAAGGGAGTGACACCCACACAGAGTTGTGATTGTGGGCAGGCAGGTCTCTTATCTACTGCAGCTAAACTGACAGGCACTGCATCGCCATGGGAACTGATGATAAGCGTGCCTGTGTGGCCAGTGACCACAACCACAGAGGGGCCGCCGCCGAGGATCATGGGAAAACCACAGGACCGTGACGGAGAATACTGACAGGTGCTGGCAGAGAACCACTGGGCAGTTTTTTATGTGGGAGAACCTGCAGCAACAGTCTGAAATACCTGGTAACCCCACTGTTTACACTAGGCCTGCAGATCCATTTCAGAGGCCTGCAGATCCATTTCAGAGGCCTGCAGATCCATTTCAGAGGTCTGCAGATCCATTTCAGAGGCCTACATGTCATATTCAGCTGTGTGAAGAAGGTGTGCTCACCATGTGTATTAGTAGCTCTAGTCTAGCGAAGAGCCACAAATCACGTTGTTGAATGGGTATGGACTGACTTTTAATGTGTGAGGACACACAAATGGATCTCTGTGTCACTCGTCACCATCTGCATCAGCTGATGGTCACCAGGCCAGGCTAAGTAGATGTGCATATTGTTAACTCTTTTTTTTCGAATGTAGCACTAAGCATCTTTCAATAAAACTAGGCTACTGTAGCCTGTGTGCGTTAGTGCAAGTGCAATGTTGAGCAGATGTCAACAGCTAATAAGCTAAGCTCTCCGAGCAGATAATCACTTCTATGCAAACAGTCATATTTGTTTTCAGATATACACTCATACAGACTGCACAGTGAACCAACTATCTGGCTGATCCTATTCCTGAGAACTAGCCTATAGCCCAACTTGTAGAGAGATTGGGGGGGTTTCTTAGAAAAGATTTAGAGGAAGTATAATATTTAAACTGAAGAGCCTGCAATTCCACAAATGATCGACAAAAAGGAGCAGTTATGGTAGGTACGAGCAAACGCTTGAGTGTTTGATCAAATCAAATGTTATTTGTCACAAGAGCCGAATACAACAGGTGTAGACATTACAGTGAAATGCGTACTTACAAGCCCTTAACCAACAATGCAGTTAAGAAAAAAAGTTAAGTATTTACTAAAATAAACTGAAGTAAAAAAAGCAGCTGGAAGTAAGCTCATAATGGACTCAATGTCCATGCAGATCATAGACATGGGTACAATCACACACACACACACACACATCTACAGTAGTTGAGTTTAAAGTGAAAGAAGAATGGAGAGAGAAAAAGAAAGGGTTGGTATCACACTATATTCACAGAGAAAAAGATGGAGAATCTCCAACAAGCATTAGACTGGATTTAAAACTAAGTGTTGAGGCTAACTAATCCAGGCATCAACTAACGATGTAATGTGCTTACTTTGGCTTGGCTTCAGCTCGGCTGGGGAGTGGGGACTACCTAGTATGGTGTAGACCTACCTCAAGGTTTCTCACAACTTAGGACAATCCTATAATGGCACCCTATTCCCTATATAGTGACTGTCAAAAGCTAGTGCACAAGGCCTATATAAGGAATTGGGTGTCACTTAGTACGCAGACCAGTACATATTCAGGTCAAATTTAAACATCATGGACGCCACATGAATTAAGTCCAGCTAACAAGACTCTTGAAATAAAATGGCCGATATCATAATATTTGAAGTACTCCAGGTACTGTAAGCCTGCCTTGGGCTCCTAGCAGATGTGGTATAGGTGTGATTCCTGTATGAAACATTATGGAGTCTTAAAAGGAAGCCTGTGTAAGGCAAAAATGTCATAAATATGCCAACTTTGATTAATTATTTCTCAATTATGCTTTTATATACAAATGTCAAATATGTATCAGCAATCCTTCCTCCAAAGGACCATCCTATGAATACAAGTTTGAGAAAATCATAATATTTTCTTGTCCTGGTACCTTCTGGAATCATTCATAAGATATACTTTATGGGGTTACCTCTGAGCCTTTGCAGGGGCACTCCAGTTGTTACCTGGGCGATGATATTTATAGTGCACACATCCCCCAGTGTGTTAGGTAAACACGGCCAATCGCACCATCCACAACAGTAGAGACCTTTAGTTAGCCTAACTGTTTAACGTGGACGCAATCTGACGAACACAGGCGGAACAGTAGGACACTTCACAGCATCATACTGTATAGTCAATCATGTGCACAAATGACGTTTTCTACAGGACAAGCCAAAGAAACAGAAAAGAACCGAAAATATTATTTTGGGTAAGTCCACGTCATGGTTTCTTATTGACTTCAAGAAGATTTGACAGGGAGGTATTCTGAGATGGCACAGCTATACAAAGCACACATTAGGCCTACGTGAGATGGATCTAGTGAGCATGGTAAAGGGCTTACCTTGGTGACTGTGTGATGTCATTGTTGACAGGATGGTCCTTGGAGAATCCACAGTGAAGTTTTAAAATATACGGCCTGGAGAGGAGGAGGACAGAACAGGTGGAGTGTGTGGGGGTCAGGGGGGTTATAGTGTGTGTGTGGGTCGGGGAGGGGTTAGTGTGTGTGTGTGTGTGTGTGTGTAGGGGGCTGGTCTGATGTGTACCAAGATCAGGGCCACAGTACTCCTCAGCAGGAAACACAATCACCCACAGGTCTCTTCACTGGTCAGCAACAGGAAACAGTACTCCACCGGACAGCCTACTGTTCAGGTAATCCAATCAGAGACACCCGCTCACTTGTACCAGCCTTTCAGAGAGAGAGAGGTAGAGAGAGGGGCGGTAAGTCAGGATGACGCATCAGCAACATAAATCTGAGCTGGATTCAGAAACAATCATTATTCATTCTGAATCCCCCTACACTAACACATCATTAAGTGTACAGATGGAATGAATACCCACAACAAACAGACTACTAGACCACCCATCATGTGTAGGGCTAATGGCCTGGAGGGAGGGAGGACCATGTGTGTTGAGAGAGGTGGGGTGGAGGGTTGTGGTGAGGGCTTCTCAAGACAGAGGGGCAGAGAGTGGAGATGCGGGACAAACCTCCAAAAGTCGGTCACGGCTGGCACGCATTCACGCTTTGTGATGGAAAGAGGTTTGTGTGCGTGTGTGTCTGTGAAGAGGAGGGGGTAAACCCCTGGGGCGCTATGCCCCTGCTCTCTCTCTATGGGCTTTGCTTGGTGTGTGTGTGTGTGTGTGTGTGTGTGTGTGTGTGTGTGTGTGTGTGTGTGTGTGTGTGTATCCATGCTTGTCTGGCCCCATTGTCCCCAAACTGGTTGTGTGATACAGGGTGACAGATTTGGAGAGACAGTCCCTCTAGCTCAGAGAAAGTGACCCAGGGCGTATAGCTCTACGACCAATCTACAATATCATTTTGTTACTGATCTTCAGTACCTGGTAGATTTTTAACACGCTACATACACATCTACACATTCTATAATTATGTTTACATTTGGCATGAATGTAAAAAAAACTTTTCTGGTGAATAAATAAAACGTAGGCATACTACAGTATTCAGTGGGATGTTGTATTAAAACACAATAGCTAAAATGCACTCCGTCTTTCCCCCTCTCTGACCACAATTTCACCAGCACGCCCCCCATTCACAAAAAAAGGTTGACGCATACAGCTACTTCACCACCGCCCATTGACAGACACAGCTGACTTTCACACTCATTTCTCCTTTAACATTGCGTAACATTACGATCTAGAACGGCAAAAAAATAAAAAAATGTGCTGATACACTATCCCTATCAACATTTATGTGTATAGCACTATCCACCGCCATGTTCTAAAAATAGAACACAGGAACAAATCAAGGCAAGTCAGAGACGGTGCGTAGATAAATATGTAGCGCGCCAGAGGCATTTAGCGATCTAACGTACATATTGTTCCCGCATGCAGCACGTCGGACAATAATAATAAGCACTCTTTCTATATCCAACATATTGTGCTAATTCTATTTATTTTTGTGAGAATAAGTGTATTATTAGCGCGAGCAGCTCAACTGGAAAGTTCAGGCAGCAGACATTGTTTTGATAGGATTGTCCCCGCGCCCGTAATCGATGCATCATTGCCTAAGCAACATCCTGAATATTTCCCGCACTTCAACAAGCTAAATTTGTCGAAAAGATAAACGATATGCTCACCTAGAAGCTCCAAGAGGCGGCCCCGTCCCGAGAAAGATGCAGAATAAATATATTGACTTTATCACTCGGGAAGTCTACAGGCGAAAGAACCGTTTTGTGACAGATTCCGCCATACTTGGTTTTGGTTACGGAGTCACGTGGCGCGGCCCTGCATTTATCCAACTATTGAGAGGCGTGGTTTGATATCAATATCAAATTGTTACAATGTTGCAATAGTGAGCATTTAGAACTGTTCTAATGATATTATATTGAAATTGTTTATATCTTTAATGTTATGGATTCACTGCGTAGTGAGTCTCATACCCTAAAAGCCTACTTGTGTTATGGGTTGATACGAGAAAGGGCGTGTCGTGTGCCATTGACCACGTATTGTTATGGTGCCAAAATAGCTAGGCCCCTACATATCATCTATTGATCTATGGAATTGTAGCCTTTCTATACAATTACGTTTATTCATACTTTGTCATTAGATTCATATAATCGATATGTATTCAATATGCCGACTAAACCAGTAGCATAACGACGTTTGTATGACAGCATTGTTTAACAATATTAGGCTATAACAGCTGGCTACCGGGAAAGTCTAGTACACCCCCCTTCCTCTAATATATAATACGGGAGTTTGTTTTATTGCAATAAAGGTTCCATAACCTACATGGAACCTTACTCTTGACGATAACACATCTCTCCGTCTACCTCTGGGATATTGTGTACAACAACATTGTGCCGCATTTGACAGCATGAGCAATATGAGTTGGATGATTTATCCAATTCTGGCTCATTGCCAGATGAAAACTCTTTCTCTCTGTAGCTGTGTAATCTAATAGTGTTTATTTCCATTACTTAATTCTATTTAGCGTCTCATCCACCCACAGACACAACACAAGGAGCAGTCAGCAGAGTTAACCACATTGCTGTTTGACTGTTAAGGCGGCTGCTACTGAAACTGCCAACTTGAATCGGTCTATTACCCATCATCAGACAATTGAGATATAGGACTGCTCAATCAGTATCTGTTTCCAGGTCAGTTTTTATGAGATGGGGAATAACAGCCTATAATCCTTATTTTCCAGATTAGTTGATTTTGTTTAACCATTTAGGTGCAGTCCATATAATGTGCATATTTAAATAACCCTTGTCTACGAAATATTTACAGTTGTTGGGCTCACTAACATGATTATATCATATTCTTCAAAATAATCAAAGGTTGGGCATATTATAACTAATTTCAAAACACTATCAACAATCAGCAGATGGAAATCGAACAGATTGTACCTTTAAAAAAATAATCCAAACCATATCCATTCTTTCATGAAGACACATTGTGTTATTCCATCTTTAACCCCACATTTCCGAACACCAGTGATTGAATAGAATAGGACCCCTTTAGTTCAAGTAATTTCTCCCGCCCAGCACAAATGAAGGCCTGTTGGGAGGGCTGTATCCATAGTAACAGAGGATTATAATTTCTCTGGATGAGCTACAGTGCATCAGTTATGTAACTGAGCGGTCTTGGAGACATGTCTCATGTTGGCGAGCCTGAGAAAGATAAGCTCTTTAGGGGAAAGCCACAGGGATATTTTCCCCAGCCTGAGAAAGTAGATATACCAAAAGGGTTCTCCTTGGAACCAACAAGGGTTCTTCTATGGGGACAGCTTATGAATCCTTTTTGAATCCTCTTTTCTAAGAGTTTATGCTAGTCAATACTAGCCATCTGGTGGCATTTTACTCACAATTTGCAAGGCTTGAGTACTATTAGCAGGCCTAATAAAAATAGATTCTTCATGCACCTATCATTGTTTATCTGTCATCGATGGCTGCACTGGGTAAGGTTAATCATTGTCCTGCTACTGGTTTACCTCAACATCGTTCACATATCTATGCTGGGCATTCTCCACATGGTAAATCAGGTATTTCAAGCAAAACAAGACCTACATGTGAGAACATTTACAATAGCATTATCTTTCAGCACTATCTCTGTGAGATGTATGGAGGCAAGCTGTACTGTATCCAACCCATGTGACAGTGTTTTCCCTATCTGATCATGAGCTCAATCTTATCCTTTCAGAGCACTGGCATTAACATTACTGGCAGTAGTAGCCCTGCTTCCTGGAACACACTGGTGAAGAATGAAGTGTGTGGAATTAAGTGTGTGTGTGTGTATATATGTGTGTGTGCCTGTGGAACTACCTATACATGTGTGCCGTTTTGTAAGTGAGTGAGTGCATGCGCGTGTAAGTATATGTGTGCACGTGTGTGTGTCTGGGGTAATGCCTCCCAGGTGTGTTGGAGACGTACAGATTGAGAGCAATGACGTCAAAGGAGCATCAAGATTGGTGTATACTATCCGGGGCTCCCTAAACTCAATGAACATCTGATTAGCATTTTGGTTATTAGCGCATTAGCTGCTGTAACTGGGACTGCATGGACAACTCCAGCTCTCACCTGGGAGTTGATTGTCTACAATCTTCTTGTTCAGTGGTCCCTTAAAAAGAGATCAGCTGTGCACGTTATTCATATAGATTGTGTAAATGCCTTGGAGGAAGATGCGTGGACTCATTTGCAAGTTCAGTGACATGCTAGAATTATTATAACATATTCTTACACAAAGTCTGTCAACATGAGAATATTTGTGAATACGAATCTTTGTATAACAAGCTTTCCATTGTTTTATCCAACGTCAACTTTGACATCTCTCTTTACACTGACACACACATACATTTGTAGGACCTTAATTTGAGCCAGTTTGCTAAAACAGGAAAATAGTCCTGCAGCAACAGGACATGTGAATTATTATGTGGATTATAATTAATGACATTTTTTGTAGGGGTTGATCCATTTTTCGTTAGGGCAAATCAAGTCTGACATTTTAAAGTGGAAATTGCTAACTTTAGAAGCCTTTTTTTTAACCCTCGAATAGACTACAAGATTGCATTCCCTGCTGTGCAGCAACAAAAGACTGATCAAATGAAGATACTACATCTGTAAACAACCTCCACTTAGACAACAGTGTAAAAGGATCTGCCATTTCTTCTGACAGCTAAATTACTGCATGACACAAAAAAGCAGACAGAGAGACACTCCCCAACATGTTCTCTGGCCCTGGAAACTAGGCACTCAGGAAAGCTTTACTGTTTACACGTGTGTGGGAGCCGAGGTTATAATAGTAAACTAAAACTGAAACTAAAAGTAATCATGAAAAAAGAATAATTAACAAACCCATTCGAAAAAAAAAAATTTGACTTCAAAACGAACAGAAATAAAATAAAAATCATCATGAATTATGTTCAGTTTTAGTTGTTTTTTTCTAAACTTTGGGCAAAAATTGAAGGGGGTTTTCAAGCGTTTCAAATCAAATCAAATTTATTTATATAGCCCTTCGTATATCAGCTGAAATCTCAAAGTGCTGTACAGAAACCCAGCCTAAAACCCCAAACAGCAAGCAATGCATGTGAAAGAAGCACGGTGGCTAGGAAAAACTCCCTAGGAAAAACTCCCTAGAAAGGCCAAAAACCTATGAAGAAACCTAGAGAGGAACCAGGCTATGAGGGGTGGCCAGTCCTCTTCTGGCTGTGCCGGGTGGATATTATAACAGAACATGGTCAAGATGTTCAAATGTTAATAAATGACCAGCATGGTCAAATAATAATAATCATAGTAGTTGTTGAGGGTGCAACAAGCACGTCCGGTGAACAGGTCAGGGTTCCGTAGCCGCAGGCAGAACAGTTGAAACTGGAGCAGCAGCATGGCCAGGTGGACTGGGGACAGCAAGGAGTCATCATGCCAGGTAGTCCCGAGGCATGGTCCTAGGGCTCAGGTCCTCCGAGAGAAAGAAAGAAAGAGAGAATTAGAGAGAGCATATTTATGGGGTGTTTTCAAGCTACTGAATCTGTCGGGTCGAGCCGGCAAGGAGATGGCGATGTTTCAAATAGGCTTAGCTTGTGCATCACTAGCTATCACCAAAGACAGTACAGTATGACGAAAGGCAGAAACTGCTTCTCCAATAAAAATCCCAGGTCACACTTGTAGGCGATGTCATGTGGACGTTAGCTAGCTAAGATCATGAGCAGAACCACACGGTCTAACGGTCATCTCGCGCCGAACTGTGCATATGCAGGCCGTCAAATCAAAGGCACTCCTTCAATATAAAGTCGTTTTTTGACGAAAATGAAAACGTTTCAGTTTGTCACTTTCATAAGGTCTGAGTCATAACATGTTTAACTACTGAAAACATTGGCTCGAATCTAGGCTGTGCCTTTAGATTTTGATATAATCAACAACTAAGGAAGATTATTTTTCACTTCCCTCATTTACTTCTCAAACCCCAAACCCATGCCTGTTCTGCTTGGTCTGTTTCACAAGCATTCCCGGAAGTCTCACGATGTTGCGCCTCTGGGTTTAAAGAAACTCTGTGCTTTTTACTGTGATGAGATTTGTCCTACAGGCAGAACTGAGCGATTTCCCCTTAGGCCAAGCTGCTAAGTCAAAATTGGCTATATTGTAAAACATTTATGAAAACAGAAATGCATTTTTTGGTCATCATTTAAGGTTAGGTTTAGGCATTTGGGTTAGCAGTGTGGTTAAGGTTAGGTTTAAAATCAGATTTTATAACTGTGTGGCTTTGCTAGCTAGTGACCACTCCACAGATCTGCATCCAGAACAAGATTCATGACGAAAAATGCTAACCTGTGAAAAACACGGCTTGGTAGCTAACTTGATTCTTCTTACATACTGTATATGTACCACTTAAGTTAAAAAGCATTGGACTGGTGGCAGGTAGCCTAGCGGTTAAGAGTGTTGGGCCAGAGCGACTAGGTGAAAAATCTGCCGATGTGCCCCTGAGCAAGGCACTTAACCCTATTTGGTCCTCAAAGTCGCTCTGGATAAGAGCGTCTGCCAAATGACTAAAATGTGTAAACATGGGCGAGAGAGTTTCCTCCCATCATATTTATTGCATCAGTCTCTGCACTATTCCTTTAAATTCCAAGTCACAAAAAAAAACTGTACAACACAAATGGCTCCTAGCCTCCCACACTTGCTTTCTGACCATAACACTAAGACTAAATAATATAAAAACTAAATACAAATATTTTTATACAACTTAAACTAGAAGAAAATGAGCAAATCAGGTCTGACAACTAACTGAAATTAAACAGAATTTAAAATCATTTAAAAACAATTAGAAAAATTCTAACTAATATAAAAACAGAACTATAATAACCTTGGTGGGAGCTATAGAATTAGCTATCAAAGTTAAGAACGACCAGCGCTGGTACAGTGGTAGACACATTTCAACTTGGCTGTTTCTGTCATGGGAGTTGAGGCCATACTCCTATTCAGTTAAATGTTGATTTTACAGACACGACCGTAGGCACTTTGAAAAGTTTTAGAGACCTTTTTATTTGGAAGAAAATGCGTTCTAAATGCATTAGAAACTCTCAGCTCTTATTAAATATAACAACTGACTTGGGATCAGTTCTTCCCACCACAGCTACGCCAAACCACACTGAGTGAATAGACCCACAGTGTTCCTGGACCTGTGGTTATGGCTTTAGCAGTTAACCACAGCACTGAGAGCAGAGTGTATGGAGAACACAAGGCCCCGTTTTAGTCTAACTGGCTATAAGTGGTTGCAAAGGGAAGTCTGTTCCTCACCCAACATCAGCCACAAATCACTGTCCCACTGCACACAGACCTCACTGACACTACAAAGGAGTTTACAGCTGAAAAAAATACCTGTTTACATACCCTGTTAATATGTCAACTTGTCTTGTTTTACAGAGTATGTTTGGCCCAGGAAATGAATGTTGAATGAGTATAGTGGATCTCCAAAATACCTATGTCTAGCATTGATGGGCCGGTCAGAGTCATACAGACCCATATACACTATGTAAGACTGGTGTGAATATGTTTCACACCAACTAAGACAAGGGTTCTAAATTCCACCAACAACTCTCAACACCAGCTTCTGGCCTGTTCACTGGCAAAATGTTTTCTGTCCAGACATCAACTTGGCTATGACAGCAGTGAAGCAAAGAAGCCACAGTTTGTGAACTAGGCCATGCTCATTATTTGTAGCATGTGTCATACAGAACTTCATGTGAGTGAAAAAAAGGTGCCCTACATCAGTGGTGGTCAAACCTCTCCTCAGGGACCCCCAGCCGTTCCATGGATTTGATCTATTCCAGAGCTAGCACACCTGATTCAACTTGTCAACTAATCATCAAATCCTTCCTTAGATGAATCAGGTGAGCTAATACAGGGCTAAAACAAAATTGTGAAACGTCTGTGGGTCCCCAAGGAGAGGGTTGAGAACCACTGCCCTACATAACAAGAGAAAATGAAAAAATCTATCACCTATATGTTTGCAAATGGAAACTAGGTTTAGGGAGAATGAAAGGGAAATGGGGGGCTGTAATGTGTTGAAACGGCCATAAAGTGTTCTCGTTAAACGAAAGCAGAGCAAGGCTTTTACAGTAGAGCCAACTAGTCCACAAGTTTCCACCAAAGGGTCCCAGACCTGCAAACTCATTATGTTTCCCTCCCTCTCTAACAGCTTCCAGGCCCAAGAAAATGAGTCTGGAATTACAGTGTGTGTGTGTGTGTGTGCGCGCGCTAACTTGTGTGCATTTGTGTGAGTGTGTAAGTACACTACCAGTCAAAAGTTTTAGAACACCTACTCATTCAAGGGTTTTTCTTTATTTTTACTATTTTCTACATTGTATTATAGTGAAGACATCAACCCTATGAAATAACACATGTGGAATCATGTAGTAACCACAAATGTGTTAAACAAATCCAAATATATTTGACATTTTTCAAATAGCCACCCTTTGCCTTGATGACAGCTTTGCACACTCTTGGCATTCTCTCAACCAGCTTCATGAGGTAGTCACCTGGAATGCATTTCAATTAACAGGTGTGCCTTGTTAAAAGTTCATTTGTGGAATTTCTTACCTTCTTAATGCGTTCGAACAAATCAGTTGTGTTGTGACAAGGTAGGGGGGTATACAGAAGATAAGACATGAAGGTCAGTCAATACGGAACATTTCAAGAACTTTGAAAGTTTCTTCAAGTGCAGTCGCAAAAACCATCAAGCGCTATGATGAAACTGTCTCTCATGAGGACCGCCACAGGAATGGAAGGCTAAGAGTTACCTCTGCTGCAGAGGATAAGTTCATTATTTACCAGCCTCAGAAATTGCAGCCTAAATAAATGCTTCACAGAGTTCAAGTAACAGACACATCTCAACATCAACTGTTCAGAGGAGACTGTGTGAATCAGGCCTTCATGCTTGAATTGCTGCAAAGAAACCACTACTAAAGGACCCCAATAAGAAGAGACTTGCCTGGGCCAAGAAACATGAGCAATAGACATTAGACCGGTGGAAATTTGTCCTTTGGTCTGGAGTCCAAATTGGCGATTTTTGGTTGCAACCGCCGTGTCTTTGTGAGACGCAGTGTGGGTGAACGGATGATCTCCGCAATGTGTATTTCCCACCGTAAAGCATGGAGGAGGTGGTGTGATGGTGTGGGGGTGCTTTGCTGGTGACACTGTTTGTGATTTATTTAGAATTCAAGACAAACTTAACCAGCATGGCTACCACAGCATTCTGCAGCAATACACCATCCCATCTGGTTTGGGCTTAGTGTGACTATCATTTGTTTTTCAACAGGACAATGACCCAACACACCTTCAGGCTGTGTAAGAGCTATTTGCCCAAGAAAGAGAGTGATGGAGTGCTACATCAGATGACCTGGCCTCCACAATTCCGCGACCTCAACCAAATTGAGATGGTTTGGGATGAGTCGGACCGCAGAGTGAAGGAAAAGCAGGTAACAAGTGCTCAGCATATGTGGGAACTCCTTCAAGACTGTTGGAAAAGCATTCCAGGTGAAGCAGGTTGAGAGAATGCAAAGTGTGTGCCATGCTGTCATCAAGTCAAAGGATGGCCATTTGAAGAATCTCCAATATAAAATATATTTTGATTTGTTTAACACTTTCTTGGTTACTACATGATTTCATGTGCTATTTCATAGTTTATGTCTTCACTATTATTCTACAATGTAGAAAATAGTAAAAATAAAGAAAAACACTTAAATGAGTAGGAGTTCTAAAACTTTTGACCGGTAGTGTATGTGTGCGCTCTTTCTTATGTGCATGTACAGTATGTATGAGTGTGTGTGTGTGTACACCATCCCAGAGTGTCAATATTAAACAGGCTTATTTTTGTGATAAACTGACATCAATTATGACTGATTCTGGTGTCTGACTGTTTTGTCATCCCTATGACAGTTTAAAGAAGCCCACCCACAGTTCAGTTATCACATATGTCTGAGCGAGTAGGACAAAAGTAGAGACCTGAAAAACATTGTTTCATGTGACTTCTAGACAAATTGGGTATTTAGATGGATTGAGAAAGAGGAAGGAGAAACCATGGACACAATACATCATGTTGCCTATATTTCTTTTGCAATAGGAAATCCTCTCATTATCATACACAAACATATCACATCTGACATAACTATTGATAAACATTGTACTGAACCATTCTACCCAGGTTACCTGGAATGCTTTTCCTTATCATGGTGCAGTACTGTAGTGTTTGTCCACGCTGAAGGTCTGCCCATCAGTGAAACCCTCCCGGGCACAATGCCCGCAGGCAACCCCATGCCAGGCCTGCTCCCTAGGATCAAAGACTCAGGAGCACAGAGAAGTAAGCCCAGACAAAGTACACAGACACAGCCTTGAACAGTGAACAGACAATAGTGCTTTCATTTATAATAATAGTCAATGGCAGCCACTCTTAGATATGAAAAGGAGCTCAATATAAAGTTTAAAAGGTCTGGCTAGTATGCGCAGGGAGAGAATCAAGCCAGGGCCAGTTACTCAATATTGATGCAAATTTCTCCCATGTAATTCTAAATTCTGCTTCCCCCCCATCCCAGTGTAACAGGGGTCAGTGTGCTGTTGAGCTTTGTCCATTGTCTGACTGGCCAGTGGTCCTCTGCATCACAACCCCTCTAACAGGTCAAACAGGTTGAGCCACACAAAGGATACAAAATTGGATGGCTCCCGACACATTTCAAGCTAGCTGAGGGGTGCGCTCAAGCTGCTACACCGGCTTTTGGATGGAAAATAAGCCATTAAGATTCAGTTGTGCAATGTCCTAGTTTTTAAACTCAATCACTAGAACCCAGTTATGCACATGTGTTGGAGCAGTCAGACCCCCACACAATCCCAGGGTATTGGTTTTAGCTCATGAAACCAGTAGGCCTACCTCATTCCTCAAAGTCAATTCAAATTGAAGTCAGTCAATTCAGGAAGTACATTGAAATTCATATTCCAGTGAACTGGCATTATTTCTGTAACAACTTCTCAAACTGAGAAGCATTTTTTTGGCAAAAGTGTCAATGAGTGAATTGAAAGCACTTCCTGAATTGACCCCAGCCCTGATTTATGAATTTCATAAATGAATTTCAATGAATTAAATATTTAAATAAGGCTTAACATAGGCCATGTCTGGACATTGCAGTGCATCAGCTGGCCAACACTAGACATTCTTTAAATGAGTTATTTTATTAAGGAAAACGGTGAAAGGGACAAGTTTGCGGTAAAAGCTTGTAAGGTACATTTTAAAACTCTTGAGACTGGACGTCTTTGGCATTGCTGCCGCCGTCTTTAGGTAGCTTGGTCTTCTTGGGGAGTAACGTGGCTTGGATGTTTGGAAGGACACCACCCTCCGATATGGTGACCGCACCCAGCAGGGTGTTCAGCTCCTCATCGTTCCGCACAGCTAGTTGGATGTGCCGTGGAGCAATGCGCGACTTCTTATTGTCACGGGCCGCGTTGTCCGACAGCTCCAGGACTTCAGCGCAGAGATACTCCAGTATGGCAGCGAGGTAGACTGCAGCTCCTGTACCAATGCGGGTAGCGTAATGTCCCTTCTTCAGCAGACGGTGAATTCTGCCTACAGGAAACTGGAGACCTGCCCTGACTGAGCGACTTGTAGGAGTCTTCGATTTGGAGACAGCTTTCTTTCCACGACCAGACATCTTTCCGCTTCTGAGATACAAAGTACATGTTTTAGTGGCTGTTGAAATTATTCAAACATTGACTCAAGTGCATCGCCAACATGCAAGCCCTCCTGGGAAGAGTTGTGGATGCAAAGAAGCTAATGCACCTGCCCTTCAGCTGGTGCCCACTCAATCACTACAATTCCACAGGCACACTATTTACACAGTTAACAGAACTACCAGAACACTTGCACTTTAAGTCAAAATATAGAAAGGTAAGAGGACAAGGCATTACACACAAAGGAGAAATTAGGAAAAAACGAAACATGTCTATACTCACGGCGATAGGCTGTTTGCAAGAACTAGAAGAAGCCTAAACTGGGAATAACAGCAGCCATAGAGCGTTTTTTATGAAGGGAATAACAAGTTGCATTATTGAGGGACCCGTTTTCCAAAGTCACATGTCGTGAATACTTACGTCTGATTGGATAGCCAATTAGATTAGAGGAAATTCACATGGAGCCCAATTCCAAATCGAGCCCTAGGGCCTACTCTTTACTACTCTGGATATATACAGTACGTTAGCAGATCCGATAGGGTAGGTGGAAGTTGTGAAATCTATCTTTCACCTATTCTGTGTTCAGATCATTTCACATTAGTCTACCAGAAAATATTATATTAGAAGAGTGTTTCCCAACTCCGGTCCTGAGTACTACAACAGTACATTTGTTTGTTGTACCCGGAAAAGCGCAGCCGATTGTACTTGCCAACTAATCATCAAGCCCTTGACAAGTTAAATCAGGTGCTTTTTTTTCCGGCGCTACAACAAAATTGTGTGCTGTTGGAGGTACTCGAGGACCGGAGTTGGGAAACGCAATATCAGAAGAGGGGAAGGATGAAAGCCAGCATGATGATAATGGTGTTATTGTGCCATCTAGTGAATAAGGTTCAGGATGTTACTCTCCGATGTCATGTTGAAGAAGTCCCGCCCACTTTGGCATGGATTGGTTGTTACTATGAAGGGGGCGTGTGAAGCTTCAGGGTGAAACACCAATAGTATTAAATGTTTAATTGACGTCATCACGGAGTGCCAGATAATTCCGGAGACTTTCCCACATGTGAAAAAAACATGGGGACACTATTTAGATGTTTTTCTTTCTAGCTAGAATTTGTTCTTCGGTCAGCACCAATAAATAACAATCTTTAGCGTTTTCTGTGATTGACTTAACATAGTATCTTGACCTGTTTTCAACATTTGTCGCGCTAGCAAACTTTTCAGCTCTCAAATTAGGCAGCTAATTTAAGTTAGCCACCTTGGTAACATCTAGCTAGCTATCATGGATTACTCGGACGAAAATTCGGTACAATTCCACGGGGATGAAGAGATTATAGAAGTCATCGACCTTAACGAAACAGAGCAAAACCCAGGTAATGATGGTTGCATGTTTAGCTAGATAACGTTAGTTGGTCAGAATCAGATGCTTCAAGGGGTGGGATTTAGTTAATGTCCTTATAACTGTATGAGGACTTGCCACATGGACTGTCATTGATTGAGCAAAATAAATTGTCTCTTGGACGCTGGTGGCATTGTCTTGGTTAGACTTTCTATGAGTTAATGTCGTGATATAAAACAAAGAGAGGTACATGTGTCAAGTACAGTAATACCTCACTCTGACGGACAGATGATTTGGCGGATGAGTTCGAGGACGTGGACGTCGGAGAGACTGAGGACGGAGACGATGAACAGGAAGACTGGGATACCGACGACGAGATGGAGCAGGAAAAGGAGCAAGATGACAGCGAACTGACCTTTTCCAAACACACGGGTACTAGCTAGCTAACTATATCACCTGACTAGTGCTTTTCTTCAGTCTCTTCACAACTCAGTGGCAGTTGCCGGTAGTTGGTCCATCTCGTTATCTTGTCCATCACCACCACCGCTATATTGATAGGATTTGACAGTAAAGGGTGGATGACTTTACAGTCATTTCATGTATTGAAGGGAAGGAGACAGGTGGAAGCTATTGGATAGGCCAGGGACATGTATGGGTCTTTTTTTTCTGTTGTCACATTGACTTGTGTTTTCCAGGCTCCGTGTTCTGTGTGAGTCTGGACCCAGCCACAAACAGCTTGGCTGTGACCGGAGGAGAGGACGACAAGGCCTATGTCTGGAGAGTGAGTGATGGGGAAGTGCTGTTTGAATGTACAGGTGAGTCTCCTTACTCTCCAAGCTGTCATCAATTAGTTGTTGTGGTTTAAATTTAGCTTTGACATCCCAATAGGACATTTCTTTATGCTACAGGATAGTTGAGCTCAGAATAAACAAATATTTGTGTTGCTCCCAATATTAAACCCCAGTCCTTCTTTTTCCACAACCGTAGGCCATAAGGACTCCGTGACGAGTGTTTTATTCAGCCATGATTCTTCCCTGGTGGCCACGGGGGACATGAGCGGGCTGATCAAGGTGTGGAAGGTGGAGACCAAGCAGGAGGTGTGGTCCTTCGAGGTGGGAGACCTGGAGGTGAGGAAGAACGCAGCCAGGCCCAAAACAGGGTGCGCATATTTGTTGTAGCCCAGCAGGAACACACAGCCACACCTGATTCAGCCTGATTAAGCTAGGTAGTTAAATCAAGTTTTGGCATCTGAAGTTGCTGTGTGTGTGTTTGTTAGTGGATGGAGTGGCATCCCTGCGCCCCGGTGCTGCTGGCGGGCATGGCGGACGGTAACGTTTGGATGTGGAAGATCCCAGGGGGTGACTGTAAGACCCTGCAGGGCCCCGGCTGCCAGTCGACCAGTGGAAAGGTCCTGCCAGACGGTGAGACTGTCTCCCCAGCCAAGAGTAAAGGACAATTCAGCACAGAACACTCTACCATGATCTGTGCTGCCAGGTTGAACATGTAACAACTTAGTCTTTTCTCCACAGGGAAGAGAGCTGTGGTGGGTTATGAAGATGGGAACGTACGACTTTGGGACCTCAAGCAGGGAAACGCCACCCATGTGATTAAAGGTGAGTTTGGCCAAGTTGTCGCACGCCTGAACAGAGTATGTGACAATCCCCACTACTGCCAGACGGCAGGATGTGTGTCATGGTCACTGGGATTAAGTGTGGAATAGCTCATGAAAATCAGTGTGGAATGTGTTTATTAGTGTACATGGCTTACTTTATATCTAGAGCAGATGACCAAACCCCAAATCCTAATCTTGACTATTCTGAGGATAGAACAATAATAACTGCCACTGGACCAGCGATAAGGGACAACTTCTATCCCCACTCAACTGTCTCCGCACTTCTCTGGCCACCTCAGGTCATGATGGGCACCAGGGGGCGCTGACGTGCCTGGCCTGTAACAAGGACGGCTCTCTGGTGCTGACGGGCTCCGTGGACGGCCGCGCCAAGCTCATCAACACTGCCACTGGCAAGGTGGGCAGCGGGCACTACTGCATGATGGAGAACACATCACATACTGTATACTAGAGAACACATCACATACTGTATACTAGAGAACACATCACATACTGTATAATAGAGAACACATCACATATAGAGAACACATCACATACTGTATAATAGAGAACACATCACATACTGTATAATAGAGAACACATCACATACTGTATAATAGAGAACACGTAGCTACTGTAGGATAGAGGACACGTAGCTACTGTAGGATAGAGGACACGTAGCTACTGTAGGATAGAGGACACGTAGCTACTGTAGGATAGAGGACACGTAGCTACTGTAGGATAGAGGACACGTAGCTACTGTAGGATAGAGGACACGTAGCTACTGTAGGATACGTAGCTACTGTAGGATACGTAGCTACTGTAGGATAGAGGACACGTAGCTACTGTAGGATAGAGGACACGTAGCTACTGTAGGATAGAGGACACGTAGCTACTGTAGGATAGAGGACACGTAGCTACTGTAGGATAGAGGACACGTACAATTGAAGTCGGAAGTTTACATACACTTAGGTTGGAGTCATTGAAACTCTTTTTTTCAACCACTCCACAAATTTCTTGTTAACAAACTATAGTTTTGGCAAGTCGGTTAGGACATCTACTTTGTACATGACACAAGACATTTTTCCAACAATTGTTTACAGACAGATTATTTCACTTATAATTTACTGTATCACAATTCCAGTGGGTCAGAAGTTTACATACACTAAGTTGACTGTGCCTTTAAACAGCTTGGAAAATTCCAGAAAATGATGTCATGGCTTTAGAAGCTTCTGATAGGCTAATTGACATCATTTGAGTCAATTGGAAGTGTACCTGTGGATCTATTTCAAGGCTTTCCTTCAAACTCAGTGCCTCTTTGCTTGACATCATGGGAAAATCAAAAGAAATTAGCCAAGACCTCAGAAAAAAAATTGTAGACCTCCGCAAGTCTGGTTCATCCTTGGGAGCAATTACCAAACGCCTGAAGGTACCACATTCATCTGTACAAACAATAGTACGCAAGTATAAACACCATGGGACCACACAGCCGTCATACCGCTCAGGAAGGAGACGCATTCTGTCTCCTAGAGATGAACGTACTTTGGTGCGAAAAGTACAAATCAATCCCAGAACAAAAGCAAAGGACCATGCGAAGGTGCTGGAGGAAACGGGTACAAAAGTATCTATATCCACAGTAAAACGAGTCCTATATCGACATAACCTGAAAGGCCGCTCAGCAAGGAAGAACCACTGCTCCAAAACCACCATAAAAAAGCCAGACTACGGTTTGCAACTGCACATGGGGGCAAAGATTGTACTTTTTGGAGAAATGTCCTCTGGTCTGATAAAACAAAAGAACACCATCCCAACTGTGAGGCACGGGGGTGGCATCATCATGTTGTGGGGGTGCTTTGCTGCAGGAGGGACTGGTGCACTTCACAAAATATATGGCATCATGAGGCAGGAAAATTGTGTGGATATATTGAAGCAACATCTCAAGACATCAGTCAGGAAGTTAAAGCTTGGTTGCAAATGGGTCTTCCAAATGGACAATGACCCCAAGCATACTTCCAAAGTTGTGGCAAAATGGCTTAAGGATAACAAAGTCAAGGTATTGGAGTGGCCATCATAAAGCCTTGACCTCAATCCTATAGAAAATTCTGTGGGCTGAACTGAAAAAGCGTGTGCGAGCAAGGAGGCCTACAAACCTGACTCAGTTACACCAGCTCTGTCAGGAGGAATGGGCCAAAATTCACCCAACTTATTGTGGAAGGCTACCCGACACGTTTGACCCAAGTTAAACAATTTAAAGGCAATGCTACCAAATACTAATTGAGTGTATGTAAACTTCTGACCCACTGGGAATGTGATGAAAGAAATAAAAGCTGAAATAAATCATTCTCTCTCTTATTATTCTGACATTTCACATTCTCTTAAAATAAAGTGGTGATCCTAACTGACCTTAGACAGGGAATTTTTACCAGGATTAAATGTCAGGAATT
The DNA here is from genome assembly GCF_901001165.1 of Salmo trutta. Taxonomy (NCBI): domain Eukaryota; kingdom Metazoa; phylum Chordata; class Actinopteri; order Salmoniformes; family Salmonidae; genus Salmo; species Salmo trutta. The sequence continues at coordinate 54,910,009 of NC_042962.1, read as the reverse complement.
GTGAAACACTGAGTTTAAATGTATTTGGCTAAGGTGTATGTAAACTTCCGACTTCAACTGTAACTACTGTAGGATAGAGACCACTACTACTAACTACTGGAGCTACGGTAGAGACCACGTAACTACTGGAGCTACGGTAGAGACCACGTAACTACTGGAGCTACGGTAGAGGCCACGTAACTACTGGAGCTACGGTAGAGGCCACGTAACTACTGGAGCTACGGTAGAGGCCACGTAACTACTGGAGCTACGGTAGAGGCCACGTAACTACTGGAGCTACGGTAGAGGCCACGTAACTACTGGAGCTACGGTAGAGGCCACGTAACTACTGGAGCTACGGTAGAGGCCACGTAACTACTGGAGCTACGGTAGAGGCCACGTAACTACTGGAGCTACGGTAGAGGCCACGTAACTACTGGAGCTACGGTAGAGGCCACGTAACTACTGGAGCTACGGTAGAGGCCACGTAACTACTGGAGCTACGGTAGAGGCCACGTAACTACTGGAGCTACGGTAAGGCCACGTAACTACTGGAGCTACGGTAGGCCACGTAACTACTGGAGCTACGGTAGAGGCCACGTAACTACTGGAGCTACGGTAGAGGCCACGTAACTACTGGAGCTACGGTAGAGGCCACGTAACTACTGGAGCTACGGTAGAGGCCACGTAACTACTGGAGCTACGGTAGAGGCCACGTAACTACTGGAGCTACGGTAGAGGCCACGTATCTACTGGAGCTACGGTAGAGGCCACGTAACTACTGGAGCTACGGTAGAGGCCACGTAACTACTGGAGCTACGGTAGAGGCCACGTAACTACTGGAGCTACGGTAGAGGCCACGTAACTACTGGAGCTACGGTAGAGGCCACGTAACTACTGGAGCTACGGTAGAGGCCACGTAACTACTGGAGCTACGGTAGAGGCCACGTAACTACTGGAGCTACGGTAGAGGCCACGTATCTACTGGAGCTACGGTAGAGGCCACGTAACTACTGGAGCTACGGTAGAGGCTATGTACAGAGGATAGTGGGAATGAAAACAGTACTTCTGGGTTTACATGGTGGGACAGATGACGTGATGACATGGGGAGATTGACATGCATTATTCACAAGGAAAAGGTTCTGTCGTGTTCAATAGACCAACATGTTATGGGTTTTAGAGATGTGCTGTCCTGCTACTTATCCGTTGGTATATGCTGTATAACTGGAATGTATCTAACGGGGTGTGTAGGTGTTGGGTGTGTTCTCTGTGGACGGGGCCAAAGCCAAAGCCTCGCAGGAGGATGCTGAGGAGACCAACTCGGTGGAGTCAGTGGGGTTCTGCAATGTGTAAGACTTCATGTTTTCAACATAAGACCAGAATCACAAGTTAACCTTAAATGAACTACATGGCATAAGGTGTGTAACAGTTGCCATGTTTTGAACGATGCCGTGTTCTCTGTTGTCCAGGTTGCCCCTGATAGCGGTGGCGTATCTGTATGGGACCCTGGCTATCTATGACCTCTCCTCACAGGTCCTCAGACACAAGTGTCAGCACCAGGTAAGAAACCAGCCATCCAACAGGCTCCCAACTCACAACCAAACCCCCAATAATCCTCCGATCATGGATTGTAGAGACGTGTTGCTCTGCTATTTTCATATGCCTTGATATATGCTCTATAACCGACTGTGTGTGTGTGTGTCAGGCTGGCATTGTTAAACTGCAGTGGGAGGAGTCATCCTCTGTGGTGTCCACCTGTAGTCTGGACGGGGCGGTGAGGCTGTGGGATGCCCGCTCGGGAACCATGGTGTCAGAGTACCGTGGTCACCAGGCGGAGATCCTCGACTTCACACTGAACAGGTACACACACACACACCAACACACACACACACGCTAGTCACAGATCCTAACCTTTTCAATTAGGCGTATGAACAAAAAGTCTGACCCTGTGTCAGTGGTTATGGGGAACTTATATTCTACTTACTTGAGCCAGAAAGGCTCCTATTCTCATCTGACTATCTCTCCTCCCTCACAGAGAAGCCTCTATGGCAGTCACTGCCTCTGGAGACCACCGGGCTAAAGTCTTCTGCCTCCAACGACCAGACCGTTAACAAGAGGAGCAGAGGGAGAAAGAGCGAGAGAAATGGGGATGGACTCAGCCCCGATCGCGCTTTGTCGACAATGCACCTTAAAGGCAATGTTCCCGTTTTTTGTGGAGACCATTTTAACGGTGGACACGGCATATATCGGCTCAATCCGACGTTGTCCTTTAAATGGCACATTGTCAACAAAGCGCGATCGGATTGAATCCCAGCCTTTCATTGTGTTTTCTCACAACTGAGGGTTTTTGAAGTGTCTTGTATCGATTGTGGTCTGTCTGATCTATAGTAGACCTGCAGTGTCCTAGAACTGCCAGCCATTCTACTCAGGTTTCTCAAGTAGAACCCACACAAAATATATGCATTCTAAGTAGTGTGGTAGTGTAGATGTTGGAACATGTCAACCTAGAGGCAATGAAGCATCTAACAGTAGACCAATGGGGTTACGTCATGTGGTCCTTGATTTATCACTACTCTTACATCCACACGTTGGTTTTCACTGCCATTTGGTTTGACGACAATTCTGAATACACATTAAGTTAATAGAGCTACGTAGAGATGGAGATCTTGATGATTTCCCCATGATATCTGGTGATTTGTGGAGTGTAATCCTCACTTTCCCCCTAAATCACCCCAAATTATGTCAACTCAACCTTATGTAAATATATTGGGCCCTGTTGAAATACTTTAGAAATGCATCCGTCCTTTTCTGAAGTAATCACGAATCTGAGTTAGTTGGATGGGGGAAATAATGTGATAACTTTGCTTTCCCCTACCCCATCACTGACCTTAAGGAAACATGGAAGGAAGGGTCCATCTCTGAAGTATTGGGACAGAGCCATGGGCTTTGTTCTGCTGTTTGTTGGAACCATTAAAGACGTTTACAACCCAAGTCTCTAGGTTGTCCAGGTTCTTTCCCAGCATCAGCTCTGCCTGAGAAGGCTTTGTGCAGACCGTCATTGAGTCACATATTGTCTCAAATGGCACCCTATTCTCTATAGTGGCCTTCTTTTGACTATGGGCTGTGGTCCAAAGTAGTGCACTATATAGGGTGTGATTTGTTACACAGTGTAGGGACCAGATCACTGCTGTGATTAGAGGTATGATAAGCATATTACAAAGTCAACTGCATCATCAAGAGATGACCTAATTTGTTGTAAGCTTGGATCTGTGTGCTTGATCTAATGCATTCATCCACGCTACAGGGTGCCCTAGCCAAAATAGCTTCTAGGCTAATTTTAAATTATACAGATATGACTCAGATACAGTGCATTTGGAAAGTATTCAGACCCCTTGACTTTCCCCACATTTTACGTTACAGCCCTTATTCAAAAATGTATTAAGTAAAAATGTTCCTCAATCTACACACTACCCCATAATGACAAAGCGAAACAAATTTTGGGGTGAAAATATTAAAGTAAAAACTGATACCGTATTTACATAAGTATTCAGACCCTTTGCTATGAGACTCGAAATTGAGCTCCGGTGCATCCTGTTTCCATTGATCATCCTTGAGCTGTTTCTACAATGTGATTGGAGTCCACCTGTGGTAAATTCAATTGATTGGACATGATTTGGAAAGGCACACCTGTCTATATAAGGTCCCAAAGTTGACAGTGCATGTCAGAGCAAAAACCAAGCCATGAGGTCGAAGGAATTGTCTGTAGAGCTCCGAGACAGGATTGTGTCGAGCCACAGATCTGGGGAAGGGTACCAAAGAATGTATGCAGCATTGAAGGTCCCCAAGAGATGCTAAGCTACAGGACTGATTTGCTAGCACAGACTGGAACATGTTCCGGGATTCTTCCGATGGCATTGAGGAGTACACCACATCAGTCACTGGCTTCATCAATAAGTGCATCGACGATGTCGGCCCAACAGTGACTGTACGTACATACCCCAACCAGAAGCCATGGATTACAGGCAACATCTGCACTGAGAGAGAGGGTAGAGCTTCCGCTTTCAATAAGCGGGATTCTAACCCGGAAGCTTACAAAAATCCCGCTATGCCCTGCGACGAACCATCAAACAGGGAAAACGTCAATACAGGACTAGGATCGAATCATACTACACCGGCTCCGACGCTCGTTGGAGGTGACAGGGCTTGCAAACTATTACAGACTACAAAGGGAAGCACAGCCAAGAGCTGCCCAGTGACATGAGCCTACCAGACAAGCTAAATTACATCTATGCTCGCTTCGAGGCAAGTAACACTGAAACATGCATGAGAGCATCAGCTGTTCCAGGCGACTGTGTGGTTACGCTCTCTGCAGCCGATGTGAGTAAGACCTTTAAACTAGTCAACATTCACAAGGCTGCAGGGCCAGACGGATTACCAGGATGTGTACTCCGAACATGCACTGACCAACTGGCAAGCGTCTTCACTGACACTTTCAACCTCTCCCTGTCTGAGTCTGTAATACCAACATGTTTCAAGCAGACCACCATAGTCCCTGTGCCCATGAACACTAAGGTAACCTGCCTAAATGACTACCGACACGTAGCACTCACGTCTGTAGCCATGAAGTGCTTTGAAAGGCTGGTAATGGATCACATCAACACCATTATCCCAGAAACCCTAGACCCACTCCAATTTGCATACCGCCCCAACAGATCCACAGATGATGCAATCTCTATTGAACTCCACACTGCCCTTTCCAACCTGAACCGCCCCAAGGTAGTAACGGTAGGTAACAACACAACCGCCACGCTGATCTTCAACATGGGGGCCCCTCAGGGGTGCGTGCTCAGTCCCCTCCTGTACTCCCTGTTCACTCATGACTGCACGGCCAGGCACGACTCCAACACCTTTAAGTTTGCCGATGACACAACAGTGGTAGGCCTGATCCCCGACAACAATGAGCCTATAGGGAAGAGGTCAGAGACCTGGCCGTGTGGTGCCAGGACAACAACTTCTCCCTCAACATGATCAAGACAAAGGAGGTGATTGTGGACTACAGGAAAAGGAGGACCGAGCAGGTTGAGAACTTCAAGTTCCTTGGTGTCCACATCACCAACAAACTAACATGGTCCAAACACAGCAAGACAGTCGGAAGAGGGCACGACAAAACCTATTCCCCCTCAGGAGGCGATTTGGAAAGATTTGGCATTGGTCCTCAGATCCTCAAAAGGTTCAACAGCTGCACCATCGAGAGCATCCTGACTGGTTGCATCACTGCCTGGTATGGCAACTGCTCAGCCTCCAACCGCAAGGCACTACAGAGGGTAGTGCGTACGGCCAAGTAAATCACTGGGGCCAAGCTTCCTGCCATCCAGGACCTCTATACCAGGCGGTGTCAGAGGATGGCCCTAAAAATTGTCAAAGACTCCAGTCACCCTAGTCATAGACCATTCTCTCTGCTACCACACGGCAAACGGTACCGGAGCGCCAAGTCTAGGTCAAAGAGGCTTCTAAACAGCTTCTACCCCCAAGCCATAAGACTCCTGAACATCTAATCAAATGGCTACCCAGAATATTTGCATTGCCCCCCCCCCTTTTACGCTGCTGCTACTCTCTGTTATTATCTATGCATAGTCACTTTAATAACTCTACCTACATGTACATATTACCTCAATTACCTCGACAAACCGGTGCCCCCCAACCTTTTGACTCTGTACCGGTACCCCCTGTATATAGCCTCGCTATTGTTATTTTACCGCTGCACTTTAATTATTTGTTACTTTTCTTTCATTTTTTTATTTTTTTAAATTTTTTTTACTGCGTTGTCAGTTAAGGGCTTGTAAGTAAGCATTTCACTGTAAGGTGAAATGCCAAATACCTGCTGTATTTGGCACATGTGACATTTCAAATTTGATTTGAACACAGTGGCCTCCATCATTCTTAATTGGAAGAAGTTTGGAACCACCAAGACACTTCCTAGAGCTTGCCGCCTGGCCAAACTGAGCAATCGGGGGAGAAGGGCCTTGGTCAGGTGACCAAGAACCCGATGGTCACTCTGACAGAGCTCCAGAGTTCTTCTATGGAGATAGGAGAACCTTCCAGAAGGACAACCATCTCTGCAGCACTCCACCAATCAGGCCTTTACGGTAGTGGCCAGATAGAAGCCACTGAAAGACACATGACAGCCCGCTTGGAGTTTGCCAAACAGCACCTAAAGGACTCTCAGACCATAAGAAACAAGATTCTCTGGCCTGAATGCCAATTGCCACGTCTAGAGGAAACCAGGCACCGCTCATCACCTGGCCAATACCATCCCTACAGTGAAGCATGGTGGTTGCAGCATCATGCTATGGGGATGTTTTTCAGCGGCAGGGACTGGGAGACTAGTCAGGATCGAAGGAAAGATGAACAGAGGAAAGTACAGCAATATATTTGATAAAAACCTGCTCCAGAGCACTCAGGACCTCAGACTGGGGCGACGGTTCACCTTCCAACAGGACAATGACCCTAAGCACACAGCCAAGACAACGCAGGATTGGCTTCGGGATAAGTCTCTGAATGTTCTTGAGTGGCCCAGCCAGAGCCCATACTTGAACCCGATCGAGCATCTCTGGAAAGACCTGATAATGTGTGCAGCGACGCTCCCCATCCAGAGCCTTACAGAGCTTGAGAGGATCTGAAGAGGAGAATGGGAGTAAAACATGTTTATGTTTTGGGTTCTAATGGGGGTACAACAGTAGAACTAAGCTAATGGGGCATTTTAAGTTATATTCTTCAAGAATCAGTGGCTATATATCTTGATTTTATTCGTCAAATTTATTCTAGCTTTAAAAGGGGAAAGCACAAACATAAAGTGTAGGAAAATCAAATCAAATCAAATGTATTTATATAGCCCTTCTTACATCAGCTGATGCCACAAAGTGCTGTACAGAAACCCAGCCTAAAACCCCAAACAGCAAGCAATGCAGGTGTAGAAGCACGGTGGCTAGGAAAAACTCCCTAGAAAGGCCAAAACCTAGGAAGAAACCTAGAGAGGAACCAGGCTATGAGGGGTGGCCAGTCCTTTTCTGGCTGTGCCGGGTGGAGATTATAACAGAACATGGCCAAGATGTTCAAATGTTCATAAATGACCAGCAGGGTCAAATAATAATAATCACAGTGGTTGTTGAGGGTGCAACAGGTCAGCACCTCAGGAGTAAATGTCAGTTGGCTTTTCATAGCCGATCATTCAGAGTATCTCTACAGCTTCTGCTGTCTCTAGAGAGTTGAAAACAGCAGGCCTGGGACAGGTAGCACATCCGGTGAACAGGTCAGGGTTCCATAGCCGCAGGCAGAACAGTTGAAACTGGAGCAGCAGCACGGCCAGGTGGACTGGGGACAGCAAGGAGTCATCATGCCAGGTAGTCCGGAGGCATGGTCCTAGGGCTCAGGTCCTCCGAGAGAGAGAAAGAAAGAAAGAAAGAAAGAAAGAAAGAGAGAATTAGAGAGAGCATACTAGGTGAGGATACCCTCCTTTCTAGGAAGAGGCAGTGGCCACTAGTCCAGTGTTTCCCAACTCCATTCGTCCAGTACCCCCAAGTAACAGTATACATTTTTGTTGTAGTACACCTGATTCAACTTGTAAACTAATCATAAAGCCCTTAATGAGTTGAATCAGGTGAGGTTTTGGGGGGGTGGGGGGGCTGCTGGAGGTTCTGGAGGACTGGAGTTGAGAAAGATAGGCTACCATATTTTCCTGTGAACCCGAGGGGCTAAAATGATCTCCTGTGTCATGACAAGCCCTTTCCTCTAGGAAAAGCCTCATAAGCAGATGTTTATGTCCTGTAAGAATGTAATGATATTGCTGTTTTATTGCAGTGGCCTATATATTCTACCCAGCAGGAAATGCATTAGCCAAGTAGCTACTGTTTTGTTGCTATGCCAATGCTTGTGAAATGTCTACCTCTTTACCAAACTGGTCTTTAGAGAGAGTGTGTGGGAGGGACAGAGCTACTATAACAGAAAGACCAAGGCATTATCACATTTTATAGGTGTGTTTAGTAGTTGTTTGTCAGGGTTTGCAAAGGCCCAAGTACAGTAACACTTACTATCCTCATCTAATTCCTATTTAATCATGTGTGGGTTTTAATATAGCTGAAGGATAGTGCTTTATCCTCTGTTGTAGTTGGTTGCCAGGCTCCAATGAGACTGTGTATGATTGGTCACGGATATGGTGATGAAACCCAGACAGGGACGACACAGGTCTGGAGAACTCTACAGTCAGATGCACAGGAAGCTACTGGGTTTAACGTATGGCTTCCACCGCCATCACTCTTCTCCTCTCATCCCTCTATAGTCTATACTATATCCTCCTGCATCATTCCACTCTCCTCCCAATCCTCCCATTTTATCTGTCTATTCTTCGCTATTGCTGCCATCACTCCCTCCTCTTCTCATGTCTGAATTCTCCCCCTCCTCCTTCCATCACTCCATTCCATCCATAGCCCTCCTCCTCCCCAATCCCTCCTTTTACCACTCACCTGCTTTCTTATCTCTCTATTCCATCCATCACCTTCTTCCTCTCCTTTCTCTATTCCCCCTCTTCCACACCTCCGTTTCTCAGCTCCATCTGAGAGGAAACAAAACAACTGTCTCCCAGGGCAGTGTGCCCCAGAGCTTATTTCCTACATCTGCATTTCTCAAACCAGCCCAACTGTAATGCTGTTGACACACTCGTTCTGTGTGCACCTGCACGCGCCGTGTGCCAATGCGCTTTAAATACCTAGTGTGGCATGACCTTCATATTTTATGTCAGTCACACAACAGAGACCCCTTTTGCTACATACATACAAACGTTCACACAACATCCTCTCAACGTTACCTCAGCTTATGGGCATGGCTGGGGTTGGTTGGAGCTGGCCTGGCGACCTGGCAAAAGTAACACCTGCGATGCGTGTAATTGGTCTTAGAGCGATATGAGGGTTTTTATGTTAGTCTGTCGCAGTGCCACTGCTAACGTTAGTGTTTTTGGCCTCAAAGGTTAATGTGTGTGTGTGTGTTTATCACAAAAGGAGCTGCCCAGGGATTTAGCACCGGCCTGTCTCTAAGGATTTACAGCCTGTGAGAGATAGTTAGTGGAATTCAATAGGGGTCGACCACAAAGAGAGTATAGGCTACAGTAGCAAACCGATTCAGTGAGAAAGAGGTGGTTATATTACATGTAAAAGTCAACACATTTATTATTACAGCTTGTTTATTACCCTTTACTAAGTCAGTTGACTGAGAACACATTGATTCGTGGGAGATATGGGCAGAGTTGTGGCTGAGATTCTCCAAAGAGCTTTGGAGAACCATATTATTTATAGAAGTTTCTAGAGAACTAGATAAAAGGAGAATAATTTCAATTGTCTTTTTGCTGTTCTCTATAAATAGCTTTGCAGAACCATATCATTTCTAGAAGTTTCTAGAGAACTAGATAAAAGGAGAATCATTTCTACTATTTTTGTTTTTTGCTCTTGTATTTCCTAGAAGACAGATTCCTAAAAGTGAGGGAGCCTTTGGTTTATGTCTGAGTGTTCTCTGTCATCTTCCTCTTTCAACTGACTGATAACCCTCCATATTGTATTATGTGTGTGTGTGTGTGTGTGTGTGTGTGCTTGTGCATGTTTGTATTGTGTGTGTGTGTGTCGTCCCTGCACAATGTCTCGTTAGCTAGCAGGCTTCGGAGAAGAGTTGTGTTTAAAAGCGTTATCACATTGGAAGCTACGGGCCCCCAATGCTACGGACCAATCCGTCTCATTGCCAAGTCCAAACTATTGCTGAGGGAGTCTGTGTTTATACAGCATAACTGGCCGACTGGAAGCCCTGCCGTCCAACTACAGACATGTTTAAAGATGATGCTTATTTGACCAGCTCTATGGATTAATATACTGTATATACCATTAGGTGTAAATGTTTGAAAAGGACACACATTCATAGGAATCTTGTGTTGGATACAGGAGCATCTGGGGTTGTGTATTGAGAAGTAAGGAATGTGTGCGTTGGGGGCCAGGTGGAAAAGGAACATACCGAAGAGGATAGTTGTAGACATGTAGTTCATCACATGATCTTCATTCATAATGGCCAATCATTTCTTCATTTAAGATGGCCAATAAGGCATCATTTTATATACACATCCGCAGTCCACCCATTTCCCAAATGTATAAGGTGAACACTCCCTTTATCGCTGTTGTGGCACCTGACTCTGACAGCAACTCACTGCTTACAGGCACTGCTCCCACTTCCCCTCTCTGAGTGTACTTCCCCTTTAAGACCCAGCATCTGTTAGGAAGCCCCTGCACTCAGCTCCTCTCTGCCTCACCACAAGGTCTTTCTGAGGGGCAGCAGGACAGTTCTCTGTAGCGTTGGCTAGATTCACCACAGGGAGTGTGTGCAGTGTGGCAAGTCATTTAGAGAGTGTGGAAGGTCACAGAGGAGAACGGGTGTTATTTGGGATCTAAAGGGTGTTGATATTAGCAATACCTGTCTGTGGCATACACCTGTTCTCTAATCAAATGATGATAAGGCGTTTCTCCTTCACAGGGAACCGACGACTGAATCTCTTGTCCTACAAAGGTGAGCTTTGTCTTCAACACCATTTTCTTGTAATGGACATATGAATCAAGATATATGAATCACATGAGCATTTAGGGTTCTTCAACCTCTGAGGAGTTGGAGCTCAGTTAAAAGTAGACTTGACTAAACCTTAATTATAATTATAAAATGACTGTAAAATGAAAATGTACCTTTGCCTTTTTTACTGTAAAATGATCAAAAGTAAACGAGTATTTTGTTATAGGAGGATTTTCTAATAGGAGAAACACAGTTACATCTGGCTGTAACCCAGTGTTTCGTAATCCTGGTCCTGTTTTAGCACTACACACCTGATTCAAACGATCAACTCATCATCAAGCTTTGGTGATTTTAATCAGGTGTGTTAGTGCTAAGGCATAAACTAAAATGTGCACTCCTTTGGATCCACAGGACCAGGATTAAGAAACACTCCTCTCTAACCTACCATTTCTCTGAGCAATGCATCTTATTCAGGGGTGGGCAACTCCAGTCCTCGGGGGTCGGAGTAGTGTCACACTTTATCCACATCCCTAGCAAACACAGCTGATTTAAACTCTTTCCATTCTAAAGTGAAGATCATGATTAGGGGATTATTGGAGTCAGGTGTGTTAGATGGGGCAAAAGTGTGACACCAATCAGGCCCCCGAGGACTGGAGTTGCCCATCCCTGATCTAAATGAACACTCCATTTTGAAAGAATGGAAGCCATTCATTTAACCCCTTTGTAAAGGGTTGACAGGATGTAACGGGTTAACAAGGGAGCACAGGTTATGCGTTAGTCCATGGGAGAATCCTGTATGTTACAGTTCAGCCATAAAATGACATTAACCCACCTGTGTCTCTAACAAGGACATCTGTTACCACGCCACTGTCAAACTGCATGGAGTCTTTCTCTGTCTGTGTTCTAAAGCAGTTTTTTACTGATTCCTTTAAGACAAGGAGTCAAAAGGTTGGCTTTGTACAAATCAAATGAAATGTTATTGGTCACATACACGTGGTTAGCAGATGTTATTGCGAGTGTAGCGAAAAGCTTCTACATCCGACAGTGTAGCAGTATCTAACAAGTAATATCTAAAAATTCCACAACAAAACCTAATACACACAATCTAGGGAAGGAATGGGATGAGAATATATCAGTATAAAATATATGGATGAGCAGTGACAGAGCGGCTAAGATGCAATAGAGAGTAAAGAATAGATAGTGAAGGATACAGTATATACATATGAGATGAGTAATGCGAGATATGTAAACATTCTTAAAGGGGCAATATTAAAGTGACTAGTGGTAATGATAATAGTATATGGCATTAAGCAGATGCTTCTATCCAAAGCGACTTAGAGTCATGCATGTATACATATTACTCACGGGTCGTCCCGGGAATCAACATGTATTCAGGCATGTTGGTTTATTACCTTTAGGCACATTACAACACATCATTAAGAACAGCTTCAACTCGTAAAATAGGGCTACAGATGTAGGATCTTAATCTGAGCCAATTTTCTACAGCAGGAGGATAATCCTAAAGCAACAGGAAATGTGAATTATGTGGACTATAATTTCATGAAAAAATTAAATAATTGTAGAGGTTAGTATGTTTTTCGTTAGTATTTTATTAGGGTCCATGTTAGCTACAGCCAAAGCTGCAGCTACTCTTCCTGGGGTCCACACAAAACATGACATAATATAGAACACCAACAGACAATTACAGCTGAAGGACAGAGCTACATAAAATGACAATACATAGCAATAATAGACAGGTACAGAGCTACATGTTTAAAATAAGAATACACACTCATATTATTATGCCTTAGCAATCCATGTACACACAATAGCGGCTACGCTGCAGTCATCCATTTTGTTACGACTGCAGCTCCTGATCCTAATCTCTCAGAACCAGTCGTTCTGTAAACACTAGTGAGAATCTCACAACATTAGAAACCATCCGTGTACAATATGAGTCATAGATGCTACTGAATGCAAGTGCAACGAAAAAACAACAATGGAAAAGCAACGTTTCTTCTACCTAAGGCTTCAACCACTGTTTTCACCATAGCAGCCGGGCCATTCAGCTCATAAATGAGCTGCAAATTAAGTTTTCTCCCCGCTAAGGCTTCAATTTAATCCTTCACTTCAGCAATCGTGTTGGGGTTTTCTCCAGCTAAAGTTTCAATTTAGTCCTTCACTTTAGCTACATATGTGGTCTTTTTAGAGAGCCATCTGTTCAAATCTGTTCAAATCAAGTCTGACATTTTAAAGTGGAAATTACATACTTTAGAAGCCGTTATAAACCTTGAATACACTAGAGGTTTGCATTTCCTGCTTTGCAAGAAAATTCTCAGCAAACAAAGAGTGATCAAATTAATATCCTACATATGTACATGAAAGTGTTACTGTATGTGAGACAATGTATCTCACATAGAAATGTGTCTAGGAACGCTTAGCTTTTTCGAGTGTGGTGTCACTTTCTACAATCCTGCATTAATTGTGCTAGTCTAGATACTGAACCCTCAGCCAGCTGGGTCCACAAATTACAGAAGCATAAAAGAAGGTGTATAGTAATAAACCACAGAGTCTGACCTGATGGGGTCTGTTCAGTACACTCTTGGAAAAAAGGGTTCCAAAAGGGTTCTTTAGTTGTCCTCATAGGAGAACCCTTATTGGTTCCAGGGAGAAACCTTTTTGGTTCCACGTAGAACCCTTTTGGGTTCCATGTAGAACCCTCTGTGGAAAGGGTCCTACATGGAACTCAAAAGGGTTCTACCTGGAAGCAAAAGGGTTCTTCAAAGGGTTCTCCTATGGGGACAGTCCAATAACCCTTTTAGGTTCTAGACAGCACATTTCTTTCTAAGAGTGAAGTGCGCAAGCTAACAAAACAAATACATTTAGATAGAAATATAATGGCTATATTCTATATGACAAGCAATTGCATATAATCTATCAAAACATTCAGATAGAAATGTATCGCATATACATGCGGGCTATCATTGTGTCAACTCTACCCCCCCATATGATTGCCTGTCATATACAGTAATATAGGGCTTTCATTTTGTCAACTCCACCCCCCCCCCAAATATGATTGCCTGTCATATACAGTAATATAGGGCTTTCATTTTGTCAACTCTACCCCCCCCCCCCCAAATATGATTGCCTGTCATATACAGTAATATAGGGCTTTCATTTTGTCAACTCTACCCCCCCCCAAATATGATTGCCTGTCATATACAGTAACATAGGGCTTTCATTGTGTCAACTCCCCCCCCCCGCCCAGTCGTTGTCCCTCTCTCTTCCTGCCTATTCAGACCAATGGCTTGATATTACATTTCCTTTGTGATCAATCTACGTGAACCACAGCAGTCTGCAGGAAGAAAACAAAGACACTCGTCTTTTAAACATTCCTCTCTCTTACGCTGGGGCAATGGAGAGGAAACAGCAATCCTGCTACCATGATGACTGTTGTAATTGTGTTTAAAGAGATAACATCTACGTGCATCTATCTACAAGTGGAGAGACAGAACACGAAGACACTGTGTTTTACTTAAATAGGCCATTTAACCAATAAACTAGGGTTATTCAATTACAGACCCTCAAGCCCTGATGAACTGCTGGGAATCTTTTCTGCCTGATTTGTTGATCAATTAATACCATTGATACGTGATGCTAGAGATAGAGGCTATTTCAGGGGTCCAAGCCTGTCTTGCTTGACACACTGGGTTTACAGCATCATATGGTCTCTAGACTAGAGAGTAGTTTGCGTTTACATTTACATGTCGGTCATTTAGCCAACATTCTTATCCAGAGCGACTAACAGGCAGTTTGTTTTTGAGCTCTGAATACATCATGCTCCATGACCTCTGGTCTCACTGTATTCTGTCTGTCTTCACCCAGGCTTCCTGCAGTTTAATGGGAGCTGTGGAAGTCTCCGTAGCAGTGGGGGCGCAGGTCTGGCACACTAAGGACAACTGTGGAGGAACACAACCACCGCAGCCATGGACGACCTGGCCAATGACTCTGCTGTGCGGCCGCTGCTGTCGGAGGCACGTCTCATCTACGCCATCACCGTGCCCCTGTCCACCGCCATCATCCTGGCCAACCTGGTCATCATCCTGGGCATCTCCTGTAACCGTCAGCTCTACAACACCCCAAACTACTTCTTCCTGAGCCTGCTAGTGGCTGACCTGTGTACGGGCGTGGCCCTGCCGTTCATCCCCTGGATGGGACTCAACCGCCCGCTGAGTTTTAGCTCCTGTCTCCTGGTTCATATTTTTCCAAATTTCTTGTTTCTGGCGTTCCTCTTTAACCTGGTCATAGTTCATTATGAGAGGTACATGTGCATCGTGAGTCCGTTACATTATAGTAGCTTCTGGGTTCACCGCCGCTTCCCGCTGGCGCTGCTCGCCGTGTGGGCGCCGCCACTGCTCTACGCCTCCCTGCCTGCCTTCGGCTGGAACAACCGGGCCGGTCCAGGGTGGAACGGCTGCTGCTCGTTTAACGACACGGGTGCGCCGGTGAACTGTTCGACCGTGGTGGCAGCGGTAGCGGCGCCGGTCGGCTCCGAGTGCTGCTCTTACAGACGAGTCTTCCCCAATGCCTTCATCTACCTGGAGGTGTACGGGCTGCTGGCGCCTGCCATCCTGTCCATCGCGGGCATGACAGGACGTGTGCTGTGGATCACCCGGGGCCAGATGAAGGAAATCTGCCGGCTGCACCGCTCCGTGGCGACCAGGGGTGGTGGTCAGACCTCGGAACGGGAGCAGAGGCTCAACCTCCGCTACACGCGCTGCGTTGCCGCCGTGTCGCTGACCTTCCTGGCCTGCTGGGTGCCCTACATCATCTACATACACGTCTGCGTGGCGTTTCTGCTCAGCAAGGAGACGCGCGGGAACTCCACCACACACATCGTGCTGTCGTGCACGGGGATCGGGAGCATGGCAGTGATGCCACTGGTCCTGGGGCTGGCCAACAGGCAGTATACGGACCCGGTGAGGAAACTCCTCCATAAACTCCGAGACAGATGGAGGAGGAGACAGGACTCTGAGGATATGGCTCTCTGAGTAGCCAGGACAGGACTGCTCTCACTTTGGGGATGGACGTGTGGGATTATAAATGGGGATTATAGCATATGGATGATGAAGCATCCTCTACTCCTGGATGATGTTTGAGTGCACTGGCGCGAAGTTGCAGAAAGACCCCATTCGATGTGCAGGACTGGTAGGGTTGCCCCACCTCTCCCATGTCTGTCAACTTATAGTCACAGCATTGAAAGCATGTGTGACTCTTGCCATTGGGGCCATTGAGCATGTTATGTTTAAAGCCATCATGTGTACACTATTAGGGTAGTCATAATAAATTCAAAACAATCACTGTAAAAGTCACCAATCTTTTTATTTTTCGAGTCAAGTTGATTCAATCCATTAGAGATAAACATAATGTTATGATTTATCAACAGAGGCCTCTATTATGATGAGCTGGACTCATGTGGATATGAAAGAGCAGATGGGTCGAATTAAGATGGATCTAATTGACTACTCTATCAATCACTACAGCATCTCATCTCCTCCCCCTCTCTTTCTCTCTCTCCCTCTTTCTTTCTTTCTCTCTCTCTCTCTCTCTCTCTCTCTCTCTCTCTTTCCCATCTCTCTCTCTCCCTCTCTCTGTTTCTCTCCCTCCCTCTACTTATCTTTCTCTCTCTCTCTTTCTCTCTCTCTCTCTCTTTCTCATCTCTGTCTCCTTTCTCTCTCTCTCACACACGCTCTCTCCCTCCCTAGTCTTTATCTGGTGCTGGTATGTGCTCTGAACAGAGGAGAGAGGGGTGTGCTCTGTGCTCCGTCGCAGTCCAAAATACATCTGGAACACAGGGGAGTGATTAGAACTCTGAGATTCTAACATTTAGATCACATTTGAAAAGAGCCAGACAGGAACTGAAGTTCTTTAGGTTACACCATATCTGGGAAGATAATCATCTTTCCAAAATTGAAATGATCTTTCCAAAATTGAAGTGAAAACAAGAATGGTTCTTTCATTGTCTGCCTATTTGTAAGTCTGTATCAGTGTGCTAAGAATCCTTGAAGCAAGACTGTTTTATCTACTGATTTCTAATAGCCTCTAACAGGGTTGGTCATATTCACAGTTTAATGTGCAAACTTTATAACGCTTCTTTATTGCCTACTCGGCAAATCAAGTATACATTTTCTATGTCTTTGTTGAAACTATAACTCGTGCACATGGGGAAAACAAGAGAACTTTAGTGTGACTATTCACACTAACTATTTGACATGTAGACGTATTTTTAAATAGACTAGAGAGTGAGAGAGAGTTAAGTCCGGGTAAGAGCCAGCCATGTGTAACTATAAAAGGTCTGAATTTTTACATGACATTGAGAGAGACAGATTATTAACATGTGGTCAGAATTTTTTATGCACAATACTGTGTGTGTATAAGCCTTTTTGTTAGTGTGTGTGTGTTGCATTTGACTGAGTGTGTGTGCAAGAAAGAGAGAGAGGGAGGAGTGATGGAGTGAAATATGGTAAGAGACCGGGCAGTCTCCCAGACATCCTGCTATCCATCATATCCCTATCTCATCATCAGCTGGTGTTCCCAACAAGCCTCTCTCTCTTTCTTTCTTTGTCTCTCTGTGTCTCTCTGTGTCTGTTAGTCTGTCTCTCTCTATGTGTGTCTCTCTGTGTGTGTCTCTCTCTGCGTGTCTCTCTCTGTGTCGCTCTCTCTCTCTCTCTCTCTCTGTGTGTGTCTCTCTCTCTCTCTGTCTCTGTGTCTGTCTGTCTCTCTGTGTGTCTCTCTGTGTGTGTGTGTGTCTCTCTCTCTGTATCGCTCTCTCTCTCTCTCTGTGTGTCTCTCTCTCTCTCTCTGTCTCTGTGTGTGTGTCTCTCTCTCTCTGTGTGTGTGTGTGTCTCTCTCTCTGTTTCTTTCTTTCGCTCTCTTATCTCCATCCATCCAGAACAGTCTGTATACCACATGAAACTACAGTCTCTACATTGAACACTAAATGAGAAAGGTTCCTCATGATAGTGTTTAACATTACCGTTGTCAAATTAGACAGTTGTGTTTAACATTACCGTTGTCAAATTAGACAGTTGTGTTTAACATTACCGTTGTCAAATTAGACAGTTGTTTTCATCAAAAGGAGATACTGAATGTATGTAGTTATATGACGACACTGGTGGCCCCGGGTTCTCTGTCTGTGTGGTGACAATAGGCCCATGTATACCTTGAGTTCAGGGCTGAGTTGTATAGGGTGACAGACATACTCCTTAAACAAACCATACACATATTTGGTACATTAATATTTTATCTTTTTATTTTGGACCTGGTTCAGTGACATTCAAGCTTTGGAGGACATGGCCTTCCCAGTCACACGAGCACAAGAGAACACAGATAAATTCTCCCACCACAAACATAATGAAAAACATAACATAATGAAAAAGAGCACAGGACACATTTTGTAAGAGCTCCTGTTACACATGGTCTTCCAAACTGCAGTTGAAAACAAAGTTTAACACCTTAGCTTATTAAATAATGACCTTAACGTAAAACAAAAGACTCTGCAATGTTTTTTAGATGAGAAAGAGGTGCAACACAGTGTTACTATAGCGAACAGCAGAGTGACGGTGGGCTTGGTTAATTGTCGGAGTAGTGTAAGCTCTTGGACATGACCCTGCCAGCCTCCACCTCAATTCGGATCAGCAGACGCTTCCTGGGGCTGGTTGGGGGGGCAACGGCATCTAATGGGAGGGACTTCAGAGTCAGGAGGGGCTTCCTGGGGCTGGTTGGGGGGGCAACGGCATCTAATGGGAGGGGCTTCAGAGTCAGGAGGGGCTTCCTGGGGCTGGTTGGGGGGGCAACGGCATCTAATGGGAGGGGCTTCAGAGTCAGGAGGGGCTTCCTGGGGCTGGTTGGGGGGGCAACGGCATCTAATGGGAGGGGCTTCAGAGTCAGGAGGGGCTTCCTGGGGCTGGTTGGGGGGGCAACGGCATCTAATGGGAGGGACTTCAGAGTCAAGAGGGGCTTCCTGGGGCTGGTTGGGGGGGGCAACGGCATCTAATGGGAGGGGCTTCAGAGTCAGGAGGGGCTTCGACGGCAAATCAATGTCTGCGTGCATGCAAGAACTGTGATTGGTTGGTTTGTTTTAGTAATCTGAGCAAACGAGATATGATTTGATTTTAGTAGGACACACAGATCATGACACAACACAGGTCACAGTTCCTTCCTATCGGATCTTTCTCTTCTTACTCACCTTCTACACATTTACTGAGGATGGGAAAGAACTACTCGGCAGTGGTGTAAAGTACTTAAGTAAAAATACTTTTAAGTACTACTTAAATAGTTGTTTGGGGTATCTGTACATTACTATAATTTTTACAACTTTTACATTTACTCAACTACATTCCTAAAGAAAATAATGTATTTTTTACTCCTTACATTTTCCCTGATACCCTAAAGTACTTGTTACGTGTTTAATGCTTAGCAGGACAGGAAAATTGTCTAATTCACCTAATTCACGCCCTTATCAAGAGAACATCCCTGGTCATCCCTATTGCCTCTGATCTGGCAGACTCACTAAACAGAAATGCTTTGTTTGGAAATGATGTCTGAGTGTTGGAGTGTGTGTCTGGCTATCCGTAAATTTTAAAAACATGAAAATCGTGTTGTCTGGTTTGCTAAATATAAGGAATTTTAAATGATTTATACTTTTACTATTGATACTTAAGTACATTTAAAACCATATACTTTTAGACTTTTACTCAAGTAGTATTTTACTGGGTGACTTTTACTTTAGTTATTTTCTTTTAAGGTATCTTTACTTTTACTCAAGTATGAAAATTGGGTACTTTTTCCTCCACTGCTACTCTGAAGTGGAAAGTATCATGTAGATGCCACCTAGAGGCTCTAAGGTTAAATAAACTAATGAAGAAGAGAGTGAATCACTGGAGGGAATAAGAAGAGCTCTTACCTTGCTGACGTAGATGGTCATTCATTCTGAAATGACAGAGAGAATACGGGCTAAGTATAGGCAGTATACTACAGTATTTCTCCATTTCAATCTCTCTCTCTCTCTCTCCCTCTCTCTCACACAGACACAAACACACCCCTGACCCCACCCATTCACACATAACCCCCCTACATCCCCCGTCACCACACACGCTTCTCTCCCCCGGTCCCCCCCGCTCCACTGTGCCACTCACCTCATCTCCTCTCCCTCCAGTAGCTTCCTGTAGGTGGCGATCTCGATGTCCAGGGCCAGTTTGAGGTCCATCAGTTCCTGGTACTCCCTGACTTGACGGGCCATATCCTGCTTGGCCCTGCGGAGAGCGTCCTCCAGCAAAACAATATTATCCCTGGCCTGCTCCAACGCATTCTGCCCATCCACCTCCACATCCTCAATGTCCTTCTCAAGAACTATTTTCTGAACAGGGGAAGAGAGGGAGGGAGGGTCAGAGTGAGAGGGTCGGAGGGAGAGGGAGAGAGGGTCAGAGAGAGAGAGGGGGGGAGGGAGAGTGTCAGAGGGAGAGGGGGAGAGAGAGGGGTAAAGGGAGGGGGTGAAGAGGGTCAAAGGGAGAGTGTCAGAGGGAGAGGGTCAAAGGGGAGGGAGAGGGTCAGAGGGAGGGGGGAGAGAGGGTCAAAGGGGTGGGAGAGGGTCAGAGGGAGGGGAGAGGGTCAAAGCGAGGGGGGAGGGAGAGGGTCAAAGGGAGGCGGGGAGAGGGTCAGAGGGAGGGGGGAGGGAGAGGGTCAAAGGGAGGGGGGAGGGAGAGGGTCAAAGGGAGGGCGGGAGAGAGTCAGAGGGAGAGAGGGTCAGAGGGATAACGGAAGTGGAGAAGGGTATAGAAATATAGGAAACAGTATGTGTGCGTGAAAGAGCATTTCACCTGCTTCTTCAGGGTCTCCAGCTCTGCCTTCAGTCTCTGTGTTAGACGGAGCATGTCAGCAATCTCCTTCTTCACATCACGTACATCCTGCTCATACTGTCTTGCTGTCAGCACTATGTCATCCATCTGAGGGAGGGAGGGAGGGAGAGAGAGAGAGGGAGGAGAGTGGAGGGAGGGAGAAAGAGAGAAGGGGAGAAGAGGGAGGGAGGGAGAAAAAGAGAGGGGGAGAAAGGATAGAGGGGAATCAGTGAATATATTTAGGATAGTCATCACTCTTGTTGCATCGTCAACATCATTTACTGTGATATGTAATGTTGGTGTGTGTGGCTCTGATGTGTAACTGTGATTAAGTTGCGAAACAAAAGTTATTCTTGACAGACAATAGATTCCACTCACCACCACTCACCCCCACCACCACCACCACTCACCCCCACCAACACCACTCACCACCACCACTCACCACTCACCACCACCACTCACCACCACCACCACCACTCACCCCCACCACCACCACTCACCACACCACCACTCACTCCCACCACCACCACTCACCCCACCACACACCACAACTCACCACCACTCACCCCCACCACCACCACTCACCCCCACCACCAACACTCACCACCACCACCACTCACCCCACCCCGCCACCACTTAACACTCACCCCCACCACCACTCACCACTCACCCCCACCACCACTCACCCCCACCACCACTCACCACTCCCACCACCACCCCTCAACACTCACCACCACCGCTCACCCCCACCACCACTCACCATTCACTCCCACTACCACTCACCGCCACTCATCCCCACCACCACTCACCCCTCACCCCCACCACCCCTCACCACTGCTCACCCCCACCACCACTCACCCCCACTCACCACTCACCCCCACCACCACTCACCCCCACCACCCCTCACCACTGCTCACCACCACCACCACTCACCCTCACCACCACCACTCACCCCCACCACCACCACCACCACAGCGATTGAGAGCGTTGGGCCAGTTACCGAAAGGTCGCTGGTTCAAATCCCAGAGCCGACCAGGTGAAAAATCTGTCAATGTGCCCTTGAGCAAGGCAATTAACCTTAATTGCTCCTGTAAGTCTCTCTGAATTAGAGTGTCTGCTAAATGACCTAAAATTTTAAAAATCCTCACCTTTTTCTGGTTCCACAGCTCTGCCTCCTCTCTGGCACGGGAGGCCATGTCCGCGTACTGTTTGTTGAAGCTGTCGATGATCTCGTCCATGTCTAGAGATCTCTTGTTGCTCTCCTTCACGACCACCGTCTCATTCTGGATATGAGACTCCAGCTCCTTCAGCTCCTGTCATGCCACAGCCAGGACAACAATACTACATTAGAGAAGGAGATCTGGGCCTCCCGAGTGGCGCACTGGTCTAAGGCACTGCATTGCAATGCTAGCTGTGCCTCTAGAGATCCTGGCTCGAGTCCAGGCTCTGTCGCAGCCGGCCGGGATCGGGAGAGCCATGGGGCAGCGCACAATTAGGGGAGGGTTTGGCTGGCAGGGATGTTCTTGTCCTATCGCGCACT
The DNA here is from genome assembly GCF_901001165.1 of Salmo trutta. NCBI lineage: Eukaryota > Metazoa > Chordata > Actinopteri > Salmoniformes > Salmonidae > Salmo > Salmo trutta. The sequence goes on along the minus strand of NC_042962.1, from coordinate 54,888,004 downwards.
AGCATGTCTTGTGGCGGGCTGGGCGCAATGCACGGTGACACGGTCGCCAGGTGTACGGTGTTTCCTTTAACACATTGGTGCGGCTGGCTTCCGGGTTAAGTGGGCATTGTGTCAAGAAGCAGTGCGGCTTGGCAGGGTTGTATTTCGGAGGACGCACGGCTCTCGACCTTCGCCTCTCCCGAGTCCGTACGGGAGTTGCAGCGATGGGAGAAGACTAACTACCAATTGGATACCACGGAATTGGGGAGAAAAAGGGGTAAAGAGAAGGAGATCTGGGCTGCGTCTCATTCCAGATAACTGCCTCCTTCGCTCTGCCCTAGTTGGCAGATTTGAGATGGTTTGTGCACTGGGTAGGTGTAAGTTGCAATAGTTCCACACAGCGCCATGCAGTAAAGAGAGTTTGGCAAACTTTTACACTGGACGCCATGTTAGCTATTTATGGTTCTGGTTCCACCTAGCCTCTGATTGGCCGATGGGTGTGTCAGTCAGCCTACCTCATCATAGCCCCGCCTCAGGAAGTCCAGTTCTCCCATCAGGTCCTCCAGTTCCAGAGCCAGAGCCACGGCTGCCAGGTGGCCCTCATCCACATCCTTCTTGTTGATCACAAAGTCATTCTCCAGATCTGACTTCTTCCGGATCTCATCCTGGTACCTGGAGGACCACAGAGTGGATAATGAAGAGGACGTTGTTGTTTTGATATGTTACATTTTAGTCATTTAGCAGATGCTCTTATCCAGAGCCACTTACAGGAGAAATTAGGGTTAAGTGCCTTGCTCAAGGGCACAGACAGATTTTTCACCTAATTGGCTTGGAGATTCAAACCAGCAACCTTTTGGTTACAAGCCCAATGCTCTTAACCTCTAGGCTATCTGCCGCCCAGGTATGATATGACTGAGATGGGAGCTCAGGTAAGCGCACACACCCGCGCGCACGACACACCACGACACGACACAACACACCACAACACACCACAACACACCACGACACACCACAACACAACACACCACACCACACGCATCCCCAAACCCCTTTCCCTGACATGTCAATTTATCATCCTACTGTCAGACCATCTACAGCTTTGTTCCCCTCTCACCCCCCCAAGTCAGACAGACACCCTAGCATAGCGTGCTTGTATTGAGCTGATCCAGACTGGGTAAGAGCCCAGGATGGATGGGATGAATGGGCCCAGGTCCCTAAGGGTTCCACATTTTCTCCACTCTCAGAGCCATGTCTGTGGGTACTGTGCAACACAGAGGTCCATGGTTAGGGGGTAGAGTGGAGTAGAGGGGCTGGGGAGTGTACACTGACTACAGTACATTTACCTCTCCCCACAGACATAGTGCAGGGCACACCAGAGCCTCCCTGTACATACTTAACTCAACCCAGTGGACAGAGGCTTATGTAAGGATAAAGAATTAGCACCTCCGACTCTTGAGGCCTGGGGACCCAGGTGGAAAAATGCTCCGTAGCTTAGCGTGAGAAAACGCTGTTTGTCACTTTAGACTGATGAGGTTCCTGTTATGGACTGTGGCATTTCCTGGAGGCCTGGTGACCTGTACAATATCTAAACTATGATTTATATTATACAATTGACTGTCCTAGTTTTCTCCCTAGGAATCAGGAATCAGGTGTTGGGTGGTTTATTAGGGCTTTCTGAAATGGTAAATAAATTCATAATTTACATCTTTTGCAGTGCATGTTGTCCAATTCAATGCCATTCAATTCTATTGCACTGTACTATTTTGTATTGTATTCCATTCTATTCTGTTCTATTCGATTCTATTAAGATTATTACTTAACTACAAAAGGCTCTGTGATGTCACTGACTTGTTGTGTGTCTGGTCCACTTCGTCCTGGCAGCGGGCCACCTCCTGCTTCAGTTTCTGTTTGTCCCGGGCCAGCTTCTCGATCTGCCGCTGCAACTCGTTGCCCAGCTGTTGGACCACAGCGTCCACGTTGCCTTTGTAGTCCTCCTGCTCCTTCAGGATCTTCAGACGCGTGTCCAGGACCTTGTTCTGCTGCTCCAGGTTTTGCACCTAGAGGGAGAGAGAGAGTATATTGGATTAGACACTAAATCAAGGTTGTTGCATCTGAAACCAGTCAGAGTAAACTACAATGAGTTATAGAAGGAAAAAACTCCTATCTGTTTTTATTCATGTCACTGGGGGATTGTGGGTTAAGATTTGTAAGCCTCCACTTCTCTGCTAGCAGGAATTGAATAGATATTGAAAAAGTGACTCTACAACCTGTTAGTCTTGTGGGATGCCATTGTGTGTGTGTGTGCGTGTGCCTGTGTGTGTGTGCACATATGTGGAGCCTCAGTGATGAAGGGTCTCATTACACTAACTGGGCAACACCAGATCTGCCCGCACACGATTCCACTGTGTGTGTGTGGCAAGCACACTGTCTGGCTGCTTGGTGGCTGCAACATGCATTAGGTTTACACCCAGACTCTCATGGCTGTTAAATATAGAACTAATGTGTGATTCACTACAACATACTCACATTATGGTCTGTTAACAACAAATAGGCCCCCACACTCACAAATATAACCCAACAAAAATATTATATAATATTCACTAAATCCAAGTCCAAAAATCTATATAAGAAAATAGATTTGGAAAATTTGCAAGAGATTAAACATAATTCCATTTTGAAATGGTATTCTGTTATTGGCCACAAGGTGGCACCTCAGCAGTTGAAAACGCCCTATGATCGACAGAAAGAGAGAGAGAAGAGAAAGAAAGTGAGAGAAAGAATGAGAGAGAGAGAGAGAGGCTCAGAACGCGGAGCAGAGAGCAGGAGACTCTATGTCTGACAGGTTTTCTCTACAGGTGTGAGTGATGGTGATGAGACCGCTAGAACACCTCTCTCTGGGTAGAATGTTTTGGCTACATGAACCACGCTGCTGGGATGATTTCAGAGCCTCTTATTTTAGTGAAGGTAGACTTCTAATTATGTAAAGGTGGTCATGAAGTATAATGACAGTTAAGTAGAATGTATAAAAACGTAGGCCTGTAGATAATTAGAAATATATGTTTGTTTATCTCAAGATGTGTTTTGGGTCTATCTAATGGAATTATTACACAAAGAATTGGAAGAAAATCAAATCAAATATCATATGGCTGAAATAATTATGTAGGAGTGCCATACAGGTGTTTGTCTATTACCAGCAGACTTCAGACAGACCTAGTGCATCAATGTATTGATTTTGTAAAATTATCAATCCAATCAATAATAATAATAATAATAATAGAATAATAAAATAACACACCTTGTCAATGAATGCTATAAACTTGTCGTTGAGTCCAACCATTTGGTCCTTCTCCTGGCTCTTGGCTGACTGGTCCTTCGGGTCCACCTTCGGTTTGTTGGGCTCTAGAAGGTCCTTGTTAGTGGCGACGTTCGGGTAGCTTTTGGGCTTGTTACCGGAGGGAGTGTCGGACTGGCTGCTGTAGCCGCCTGGTTTGGACATCTTGTCTTTGTGTTCTTGTCAGAATGACAAACAGAGAAGGAGTCTCAAGTATCAGACTCAGAGTTTAGGGAAAGGCACGTCTTCTCAGGTTATCACCTGATTTTAAGGTGGGCAAGGACCAACCCTCACCACTCAGGTGTCTGCCTCTGTCCAATCAGCTGAGGTGGAACTCTAAATTTCATAGTAAAAACAACAGTTACAAAGGAAAACTTGAATGTTTACTCTAAACCTGTTTGCCTGGGGGTATGCTGGACGTACTACAGCCAATCGTATCTTTGGGGCCGGTTTCAGGTGTTGAGCAGCGGTATAAAAACAGTCCCTCGCATCTCTCAATCACTACCTGTACAAGTGACTATCGGTTCTACACTGCCTCTCTATTTTCTTTCTCAACTCACCCATTCAACCAACTCCTGCCATGTCTAAAAACAGAGCCCTTAGCATGTTCGGTGGGGCCGGGGGAAGAGGCTCCAAGGTGTCCGTGGCCAGTCTGGAGGGGCTACGGAACGCGATGCGTTCTGACCCGGAGAATTCAAAGGAGGTCTCTCCTGCCCCCGGGCCCGCCCCGGATGATAAGAAGACCATGAAGGGTCTCAACGACCGTCTGTCCGGCTACCTGGGCAGGGTGAGGAACCTGGAGGAAGCCAACAAAGATCTGGAGGACCAGATTCAGGACATCTTGGGCAAGAGAGGAGACCCCAACGGCCGCGACTGGGATGTGGTTGAGAAACCGTTGAATGACCTCAGGAAGAAGGTGATTTTTCACTCAGTTCATTATTTAATATGATTAATTAGACTGATTTATTCTGCATTTTTGCCTGTTAAATTATCAATGTACAGTACTGTATGTCTATGTCAGCTGAGCTCATTCACCTGATAGTCACTTGATCTCTGTCTGTGAATCATTTGGTGTGTTTATTGAATTCTCAATAACTGGCCCATGTTCTCTCGGTTTCAGCTCCGTGATATGACCATGGATAATGCATGTTTGTTACTGCAAATTGACAACACCAAACTGGCCAATGATGACTTCAAAAACAAGTGAGACATGACATGCTATCAATTTATTATAGAAGAAGACCTGGAGATGTATTTAACGTACTTAGTAGTACCCTCAATGAATAAAAAAAAACTTGGACAAAAATACACAAAATAAAATAAATATTATTGGATTATTACTATTATTATCTCATTATAATAACATTTTTGATGAAAATGGTGCTCATTTACATATAGCAGTCTTTGCTAAAACCCAATGAGTCTTTTTACATTGTATGGGGCTAAGAGAGACTGATACATGCTCCTGTCCTCTCCTCTGCAGGCTGGACAACGAGAAGCAGGCCAGGAAGACTGTAGAGCGGGACTTGATTGGTCTGAAGAAGATGATTGACGACAACAACCTGAACCGCATGCAGCTGGAGAGTCAGATCGAGTCTGTGAAGGAAGAGCTCGCCTTCCTCAAGAGGGACCATAAGGCTGTAAGGGCACACACTCATTCACCCACTGTTCCCGGAACAGTTTTGAGATTTACCTCATAATGGTTATGTTTATAGCTGGGAATGGGAGAGATGATCCTAGCGCAGCTTTTACTTGAAATAGCCCATAATAACTACTGTATTCTCCCCTGCTGCATGCAGGATGTTGATGAGCTGCGTAAGAAGATCAAGGACTCCAACGTCCTCGTGGAGTTCGACTCCCAGGACAATAACCTGAGTGATACACTCAACAAGATCCGCTCCCAGTATGAGAAACTGGCCAAGAAGAACCTCAAGGATACCGACGACTGGTACCAGAGCAAGGTATGAAGATTTACTTCCTTATCAATGAACCACACTATATTAGTTTGTTTGTTCATTAATTATCTAATTATTTTGCTTGTTTGTTTGTTCATTCCTTAATTAATTAATCTCGCTTGCTCTATCTCTCTCTGTCTCTCTCTCAATTCAATGTAATTAAATTTCCTTTATTGGCATGATGTAACAATGTACATATTGCCAAAGATTTACAATATTAACATAATTCAAATAATAATAATCAATATTGTCAATGGGACAGCAGTAACTACAATAATCAAGGGTCAAAATAATCATACATTGAACAATTACAATAATAATAAGCATAGAGGTTATGTGCAGGGTGGTTGGTATGTCAGACACTGACTCATCTTATGGCAGGCAGCAATGTACTGTAGTGCGCTGCCAATCCACAGCTCTCTGCGTCCTCCCCCAACAGGACGGGCAGCCTATCCTCATCAGAGAGGTCTTTGAAACCTTGGATAAGGGTTTCAAATTTGGGGAAATGACACTCTCTAATTGTTTTATATTTATTTACATTTTGTCAGGAAATGCAGCTCCGTCTCAGGTTCTGCTGTTGTGCAGTGGTTGCACAGCCTTTCCTCTACACGGAGCCAGGTTTTCCTGGGTCTACCCTTCTCAATGGCAAGGCTGTGCTCACTGAGCTTGTACTTTGTCAAGTTTTTTCTAAGGTTTTGATCAGTAACCATGGTCAAATAGTTTGCCATGGTGTACTGTCGATTTAGGGCTCGGTAGCACTGCATTTTGCTTTGTGCTTGTGTTTCCCCAATAAGTCATGTAGTTTTGTTTTGACTGTGTTGTAATTTGGTTTATTCTGATTGATTGGATGTTCAGGTTCTGAGGCTTCAGTGTGTTAGTAGAACAGGTTTGTGAACTCAGTCCCAGGACCAGCTGGATGAGGGGACTCTTTTCTTTGCTCAGCTCTTGGCATTGCAGGGCTTGGTAATGATATGAGAGGGGGTCACTGTATTTTACATGTTTCCAAAACTTAATTGCTCTTTTTTGAGTTTTTATTATTAGTGGATATTGGCCTAATTCTGCCCTGCATGCATTGTTTGTAGTTTTCCTCTAGACATGTAGGAGAATCATACAGAACTCTGCATGCAGTGTTTCAATGGGGTGTTTGTCCCATTGGGTGAAATCTTGTTTTGCAAGTGGACCCCACACCTCACTGCCATAAAGTGCAATTGGTTCAATGACACATTCAATTAGTTTTAGCCAAATTTTATATTTGTAATTTGAATTTGTTTTTTAATGGCGTAGAATGCTCTGCGTGCTTTCTCTCTGTTCATTCACTGCCTCATTAAGGTGTCCAGTTTAGTTTATTTTAAAACCTAAGTAATTGTAGTGTGTGCAGTACTCTATACATTTTGCACCAATTGAGAACTTTTGTCTAATTCCCTGAAATCTGGATCTTCTCTGGAAAATCATTATTTTTGTATTTTTGGGGTTTACTGCCAGGGCCAAGGTCTGTGCCTGCTGTTGGTGACAGCAGGCACAGGTAATCTGCGAAGAGCAGGCATTTAACCTCTGAATTGTGGAGACTAACACCAGGGGCTGAGGATTTTTATAGAATAGTGGCCAATTTGTCTATTTAAATATTGAAGAGCGCAGGGCTCAGATTGCAACCCTGGCGAAGGCCCCCCCCCCCCCCCGTTTAAAGAATTAAGTTATTTTCTTGCTAATTTTGAATCTCAATGTATTGCCAGTATACATTGAACTAATTATGTAATATGTTTAACCCATTACACCACTTTCAACAACTTCGTAGAACAGTCCTGTATGCCAAATAGAATCAAATGCTTTTTGGAAGTCGATAAAGCAAGCGTACATTTTGGTATTATTTTGGTAGACATGTTTATCTATCAGGGTGTGTAGGGTGTAAATATGATCAGTCGTGCGATGTTTTGGTATAAATTCAATTTGGGTTTTACTCAAGACGTGCTTCTTAAGGAAGTTTAGAACTCTTACATTTATAATACTACAGAAAACCTTCCCCAGGTTACTGTTACACACAAATGCCTCTGTAATTGTTAGGGTCAAATTTCTTAAAAATTGGGGTTATGAGTCCTTGATTCCAAATGTCAGGGAAATAACCTACACTCAGGATCAAATTAAACAGTTTAATATAGCCAGTTGACATTTTGCACTACTGAGTTTGAGCATCTCATTTAGGATGCCATCAGGTCTGCATGCTTTTTAAATTTGAGGGCCTGAAGTTTCTTATACAGCTCCTGGTCAGTAATTGGGGAGTCCAATGGATTTTGATTGTCTTTTATAGGTTTTTCTAATCCATTCAATTTCTCATGAATTTGGTGTTCTGCATTTGCATGAATTTGAACGGTGTTGTAGAATGTTTTAAAATGGGTTGTCCATATGTCACCATTTTGTATTGCTAATTCCTGTCTTTTTTTTTCTTTTTTTTCCTGTTTTTCCAATTTTGCCAGAAGTTGTTGTGTTTATGGACTGTTTATGGACACTCACTTAGTGTCAGCATCTTGCTGTTGTACTGTTTTTTTTTAGTTTGGTTCTCTCTCTCTGACAGTTTGACAGCATCAAGGTAGAGGTGGTTCAGAATACTGAGGCTCTGCATTCAGGCAAGAATGAGCTCAAAGACCTGCGCAGACAGAGACACCTCCTGGAGATAGACATACAGTCTATAACGAGCATGGTAAAACATACCTACCTGCACCATCTCTCACTCACTCACTCACTCACTCACTCACTCACTCACTCACACACGCACACACACGCACACACACGAATTCCCGGCTGAAAAGACTCCATTCTGTCCCCCTGTGTTGGTTTTGGTATGTCATCATATTGTAGCCCATGTAAATGATGTTATAGTAAAACGCTCACATCACCTGACCAGTGACATCACACACACCAGACCATACCCAACATAGGCAACCCCCATACACCACCTGTACTGTCCTACACGCTAGAAAAAAGAGTTCAGCTATTCCCATAGGAGAACCATTATTGGTTCCAGGTTGAACCATTTTGTGGTCAATGTAGAACCCTCTTTAGAAAGGGTTCTACCTGCAACCGAAAAGGTTCTTCAAAGGGTTCTCCTATGGGGACCGCCGAATAACCCTAAATAGCACCTTTTTATCTAAGAGTGTAGGTCAACTGTAAACTGGGTCAAGGTAAAGCTGACCATGCTAAACAGGGGTCAACTATGCACACACACATCCCCCTAACCTACAGAGAATGCAACACCTCTATATAGGGATGTAACATAGCTGTGTTGTCGACACATTCCAGCCAACCTGGTTATTACATTGAACTCTGTCATTAAGAACCAGACTGAACTTCATGACCTGTCATCAACATGGTCGTCACCTGGAACATATGTGAACTTGATTTATCAACAACTAATACAAAACAGTCCAACATCCGATAGCATTTCACAATGCCTTGCTGGGTGTCTTAATAGTCAAGAAATACAAATAAAAATAGTGAGTTCAAATGGATTTGATTGGTCCCTGTGCCTGTCCATCACATCTGCTCACAAATTGATTGGTCTCTTTCCTTGTCCGTCACAGGTCTACTCCCACGAGGAATCTCTGAAGGACACGGATGGGCGGTACAACCGTGAGATGACCCGCCTCAATAAGATCCTGGTGCAGTTGGAGGGAGAGCTGGTCCAGGTGAGGACGCAGGTGGAGAGGCATGTGGATGACTACCAGGAGCTGCTCCATGTCAAGATGAAGCTGGAGGCCGAGATCGAGAACTACCGCAGCCTAATGCACGACATCGCCCCCGACGACAGGTGAGCTAACGATGCACAAACCCTGAGGGAATGGGGGCTCAGTAATCATGACTTGATGTGGGTTGTCATAGCCGGTATTCCCAGTTAGCCCATGGCTTATAATGAGGTACCTATACATAGGATCAAACAACATTCCGTTTCTATAGGATCTGTAGCTGCAACACATTTGCAGTAAACCTGGTATTACATTTCAAGTTGCCGGTTAAGTGGTGTAATTTTTCCTCTTCCCCAATAGCGTGGACTTTTCTTTAGAGCAGGCAGTGAATTGTGGTAAGTACTGGACACCGGCTCTACTGAACCATCTGATCTGACGTATGGGGAGAAGACACCAGGGAAACCAACATACCATTATATCACTGTTCATCTAAGATGTCTCTGTTTCACGGACCAATCAATCACAGTGCGCTCTAACACCACTCCTGATTGCTGTTCATTCTCAGTTATGGCTAATATCACTCTGTCTGCACTACCTACCTATGTCACTGTATAACTGCATGAAGTCAAAGACATGTTATTAACATGTTGTAGACAGATCCAATGGTATTCTGATTGTGAGTTGTTCCTTGTACGATTGTAAGACCTTGATTCATTTGATCCCAATGTTATGTGGATGTGTCTATTCCCATTCAATTCATGCAAACCTCTGATTCAAGTAGGATGTGCAATTTGATTTGAACATGGCCAATGTACTATACATTTCCAATTCAAATTGTATGTCTTCTTCTATTATAGTCTGGTTGAACCGTCCTGGTCATGCAATAGCTCACATTCAGATTTAAACAGAAACATAATGGGGAGAGTAGCAATCAGGATGGTTCCACAAGGCTACTTCAATTTCTCAACTGAAAAGCATCCTGCAAAACCTTCAGACTGAGATCTTCTTCCTCTTTCCTGACTCCACATCAGAGCCGCCCCAGCCACCTAAGAAAGCCTTGATGAAGGATGAGGTTGATGGAAAGGAGGTCCCCAAAAAGACAGAAGCCCCGGCAACTCAGAAAAGTCTCCCTCCAATCCAAGAGGCCCCCACAAAGAAGACAGAAGCCCCTGCAACTCAAGAGAGCCTCCCTACAAAGGCAGAGGCCCCTACAAAGGCAGCTAAGGCTGAGACACCAACAACCGAAGCAGTTACCAGCTGAAGAGGATAAACCAAAGAAAGATTCCTCCTCTTGTTTCTTCTTCCTCCTCCGATGCAGACAACAATGACCATAAAGAGAAACCCATAAAGAAGTCTGCCACCCTGAAACCCCCTCCTCACCTCAACCCCCATCCCTCTAGTCTTTTCTCTTCGTGTTTTGAAGCCCAGCATCGTAACTAATGATGTTGTGTATGGTTTGAAGTAGATTTGGTGTTGTTATTCCACTGCATTCCTTCTCAGAGATATTTCTCTTCAAAATAAATATGTTCAACACATTGTTCTTGACTCTGTATCATCAATGCCTTCCAGTTGTCTTGTTCAAGACATTGAAAATGGTTTTTATTACCACTGAGTTGTGCAATATTCCCTGGGTAGTAAGCGTAGTGTTGTAGCGGTGGGCCTAAAACTGTTGGACTGAAAACAGTGGCTGTGTGTTTACTGTTCACCCACAGAAACATTGACACTGATCTGAGGAAGTGAGGACTGGAGTTCTGAGGAATTGGATCTAAATCAAACAGCGCTGTTTTCACAGAGAAGCTAAAGTGAAACCAGAGACAATGCAACAGAAAACATGTCGTCTCCCATGAATGACAACTATGGATGATGACATGTAGATTAGATTCTGTGGAACAAGGAGTGGAGCTGTAAGGAATTGTGACTATAGCATGAGGCCAGGTATCAGCAGGTAGTCTAGTCAAGCCAGACGTGTATAGCCATAACAGACATGTTGGTGACCTTATTCAGTGGTGTAAAGTACTTAAGTAAAAAAGACTTTAAAGTACTACTTAAGTCGTTTTTTGGGGTATCTGTACTTTACTATTTCAATTTTTGACAACTTTTACTTCACTACATTCCTAAAGAAAATAAGGTAATTTTTACTCAAAACATTTTCCCTCACACCCAAAATTACTCATTACATTTTGAATGCTTAGCAGGATAGGAAGATGGTCCAATTTATGCATTTATCAACAGAACATCCCTGTTCATCCCTAATGCCTCTGATCTGGCGGACTCACTTAACACAAATGCTTTGTTTGTAAATTATGTCTGAGTGTTAGAAAACATGAAAATAGTGGCATCTGGTTTGCTTAATGTAAGCCGTTTTAAATGATTCATACTTTTACTTTTGATACTTAAGTATATTTAAAACCAAACACTTTTTAACTTTTACTCAAGTAGTATTTTACTGGGTGACTTTCACTTTTACTTGAGTCATTTTCTATTCCAGTTTTTGCCTATTGCTTCCACACTGAAAGTGAATGCTTAGACAAAAACATCAAAACCTTAACTTTTGTAAACATGCCTTAAACAAAGGCACCAAAAGTACAAACCCATTTTCTGCTTTGCACTTTGTTTGCAACTCTGCAACACACTTTCAAAACACTACACACTGTTTTTTACATTAGACACTTCGTTCAAGAACAAAATCTCTTGCAATCATTAGGAAAACACTTCTATTCAAAATGCAAAACATACCTGAAATTGGCAACACCCACACACACACACACACACATGAAAACACTTTTACAGTAATTGAACACCAATTAGTCTGAGCCTTAGCACTACAGATTGTCGTGTCTTTGGGGTACCATTAAACTGAAGACATGTTTATCAATTAACTCCCTGTAATTATTATCACGCGATTAAACTGATTAATCGTTTAATTGTAATTAACTAGGAGATCGGAGCACCAAGGAAAATATTCAGATTACAAAGTTATCATTTTCCTAATATAACTTTCCTATATTATAATATTATAGTATAGGCCGATTATCTTCTGGTTTAAATGGTGTATTTTACCTCGCGTCCAGTCTCATTCCAAACGTCGTAAATTGTTGTATCTGCACGAACCCAGTCTTTACTAAAATCATCCATACATCAATTGTCTTAAAATCATTTATTTACTACACTAAGTAATTAACAGAAAACATACAAACAGTAATTATCGTCACAAATAATTGGTAGAGGAATGTGCCCTTGTGGGCTAAACAGGCAGGTCGGCCTGTTGAACAATGGATCATAAAAGGTCAGCTGTGGCACACAGAGTTCATTAATATTAACAATTGATATGCTAATCCTTTGCACATGAACGCTCACTCATTCGGGAACAATTGCAATCAATTTATATTTATGCTCAGGGTGTCCTCGGGATCCTTGTTGGAGAGTTCTGTTCTGTTGGAGAGTTTTGTCCGCGTTCTCTCTCTCTCTCTCTCTCTCTCTCGGTTAGAATGGATCTTTCAGAGCGACATTCATTAATGTCGTCATAGAATGAATGTTTCGTCGGTCTTCACGTTCAATGATATAATTTCTAGCTGCAGACTATTAATTAATATCAAAGACTTGTTCTTATTCTGTCGATATCGATAGTCTAAAAGTTAACCACGTGGTATAGTTCACTTTCAGTAGAGGAATTGGATGGTAAAACCTATTGGCCAACTCACTAATGGAGTGGAGGCCTGGTCTGAAGAAAGTAAATCAGGGTATAGTTTTATAGTGAACATGTCACATGACGCCTGGTCCTGTCTGTGTCCCTGGGGGGCGTGCCGATGACTGAGTTAAGCTTGGTACAGAAATACAATTCTATCACATTAACATCAGTACATAGCATCTCAATGTATTACAAATAGCTTTATCCTTATTAATACATTTTATACAACCATGTGGATGCAAGTCTCATCGCTGAGGCTATTATATAAACAGTTTTATGGTAATATGGCTATATTGTCTCTTCTGAGTATCACAAAATTGTACCAAGCGGACCAGTTCGTAGCTGGATTCTTCACCAGTCTTCCATACCTTCTCCAGAACACAAATGTCACTCGGTTCCCCAATTCTGTGAGTTGGAAGAATTTCCTGTGTCTCTCTATGGGCCATGTGGCCAGAGATTCTTCTCTTAGAGTTTTTACAACCCCTTCACACAGGGCCTGGGTGGGGGGAGGTAGGTTGGGGGATGGTGCAAGGGGGGAGGGGGTCAACTGTCCTCCCTGTACTCAAAGAGGCCAACGTCATGACAAGATAGACCTCAGGTAAGCTCACCTCTTTTGTGAGAACTTTACAAACATGTAGGCAGTGAGAGCGAGAGAACAAAGAAGGGGACCAGGCAATAGACGGAGACATATTTCCGATGACATTAGGGCCACTTTGGTGGACCATGTCATAAATCATGGCCTGACGATGAGGGAGGCTGGGCAGAGAGTCCAGCCCAACCTGAGTTGCTACACGGTAGCATCCATAATACGCACATTTAGACTGGCGAACAGGTCTGTCTTCTACTTTCTACACTAGACTGTACCTATGTAATTGTTGCACATCATTCTGCATCACAGTACAATACAATGTAGTCCTACAATATTAGGTCTATGCTCAGTGAACCCCAAAAAATGGGTATAGAGCTGTGAAGTACATATAATACAGTTTTGATGTTACTGTGTACAGGATGTAAAAAAAAAAACTAACCAATGACATCACATTCTTGGATTTTCTACATAACTAACAGATGACTGTCACGTCTGCTCCTCCCCTCTGGCGCATGACGTCACCAGAATACTAACCACCGGTCCTGGAAATCATCTTTGCGCGCATCTGGCACCCGTTTTTATGGGCACCTGTTAATCATTATGATTCACACCTGGACTCCATTACCTTCATTTCATTTCCTCCCCTTTATGTCACTCTCCCATGTTCACTCACCAGTTGGTATTGTTCTTGTGTATCGGCGTTCTGCCTTATGTTAGTGTCGTGTTCTTGGTTTTGATTTATTAAAATGTTTCACCTGCTTCCGACTCACCGCCCCATCACAACGACCTGAGGGGTGGAAGGCAATGTCTGTTTACCCATGAACAGGAACTGGCCATTGTCAATCTAGTGTTGGCAAACACCATCCTCCTACATTCGTTTTTCCCAATTGTTAACACACTAAAATTGGAACTTGAAACGCAATCACCGAAACCTGAAACTCATGTACCAAATCCCTAAGCCAAGTCTGCAAAATTGCAAGAACAATTCCTGTTTTACACTCAGTTTTCAATTCTATATCTCACTTTTTGTAAAACACTACACACAGTTCTCTACATTAGGCACAACATTCAAAATTAACATCTCTTTAGTCCCTTTGGAAAGCAATGCCAATCACAATGCCAAGCTCTATACACCAATTGGCAACACCCACTCGTCACAGGTGTAAACACTAGTTGCTGAATTGTTCACTTAGAAATCAGAGCTTTAGCACTATAAAAGGCCACAGATGAGCTCTCCTGTTTTGGAAAAAAAATGGAAGTCAAAGGTGAAGCAAGAGCAAGAGCTAGAGCTAGAGCTAGAGCTAGAGCTAGAGCTAGAGCTAGAGCTAGAGCTAGGCTAGAGCTAGAGCTAGAGCTAGAGGTGAAGGAGAGGGAGGAAGAGGAAAGACTGTCTCTCAGATGAGATCAGGGCCACATTGGTTGACCATGTGCTCAACCATGGATTGAGTATGAGGGAGGCTGGGCAGAGAGTTCAGCCCAACCTGAGCCGCTACATGGTTGCATCTATCATCTGTACATTCAGAAATGACAACCGGTAAGTTACCTACCATCTACACTATGCTCTTTATGTATGTATATTGTAGTATACTGCAGTCTGACATATCAGTAGGCCTATGTTACTCAGTGATTGTTGGTCAATGTTACAGTAATTTCATATTGAAAGAAAACAGATTATTTTGTCTTACTCTAACCAATCATATATTTGTGGATCTTCTGCAGATCTGACAGCTGGACAGGCCATGGTGGAAGACACCAGCTGTTCACACCAGAACAGTAGACTGCTATTGTGAACATGGTGGTGGCAAACAACACCATTACACTACGGGAAATCCAGAACCACATAATTGCAGACAACACAATATTCAATAACATTCCCCAGGTGGGCTTGTCTACATTGGACCGTGTATTACAGCGGAACCGAATCCAGATTAAACATGTCTACAGGGTGCCATTTGAGTGAAACTCAGAGAGGGTTAAAGAACAGCGCTATGAATATGTGCAAGTAAGTACTATACTGTTAATTTACTATCATATTAGCACTGTATAGACACATTACAGTACTGTAATCCAGTGTATTGTGCCTCAACATATTGACTACTCTAGGTCTATGTCACATATTGTCTTGTCTGTTTCAGAGAGTCTTGGAGCTGGATGCCGCTGCAATTCAGTACGTTTGTATTTACATTGATGGGGCTGGCTTCAACCTAGCCAAAAGAAGGGAACGAAACATTATTGGCCACCGTGCCACTGTGAATGTCCCTGGACAGCGTGGAGGGAATATCACCATGTGCGCAGCCGTTAGCCAGCAAGGCGTCCTCCATCACCATGCCAACCTTGGTCCCTACAACACCGTCCTTCTCATCATGGCTTCCTCATTCCAGCCGATCAGAGGGTGGACCAGAGCAGCCCAGGTATGTTGTCATCTGGTACAACGTGAGTTTCCACCGGGCTGCTCTGGTCCGCAACTGGTTCATTGACCACCCACAATTTATTGTCCTAAACCCAAATGAAGAGGTTTTTTTCGGCATGGCAATGGAAAGTGTATGATCGCCATCCCCTCGCACACCTGCCTCTTCTCCAGGCAATGGAGGATGCATGTGGTGAAGTTGATGTGGGGGCTTTCGGCGGCTGGATCCGTCACTCCAGAAGATTCTTTCCCTGCTGTTTAGCCAGGGAGAACATGGCTTGTGATGTAGATGAGGTGCTGTGGCCAGACCAAAATAGGAGGCAGGATGCAGCCTAATGTCTTTTTTCTTACATTTTGCATCTGTTTTTGTGTTTAGAGTTTAAAGAATGAGCCACTTTCATTTTTTGTCCAGAAAACCCTTTATCTCGCAATGCTTTCCAGATTTTCTCCTGTTGGGTATGGAAAGTGTTACATACAAAACACAAGTGTTCAAAATACTGCATTTTGGAAATAAATGACTGTTTTTGTTACTGTATTGCATTTGTGTGTTTATTTATGTATATTTGATTAGGTATACATTACTGTAACAATCTTTTACAACTGGCTACAGTGTAACACTGAAAATGCAAGAGGCATAAACCTACTGATGGGATATTCATAGTGTTTTGTGTTGAGCACATCATAAACCTACTGATGGGATATTCATAGTAGTGTTTTGTGTTGAGCACATCAGTGTGTTGGTTGGTAGACGGATCTAGTCATATGACGTGTCATTTTGATGCAAAAAAACATTTAGGAGAGAAAACAGTTTTTAATGCAGTGTTTGCTTTTGCTAGAGATTTGTAGAGTTTAGCATTTTGTGTTCAGAGTTTGGGGAAAATGGGCCAAAGATTCAGCAAACGTGTGTAAAACTTTAACTGAGAGCAAATCATTGCAGATCACACAACATTCCATAATATCAACTGTGTCAGTATGTCAACACTGCCACATCTTGCGTCAACACCAACTTACAATGACGCAGCTGTACAGGGTTCCATTTGAGAGGAACAGCGTTAGCGTCAAAGACCTTCGCTATGACTACGTGCAAGTAAATGTCACTGAACTATACTGTAGTACAGTAATGGCAGTAGATTGTGTCCTATTGGCACTGTATAGATGCATTCAGACAAAGCAGTATGTGACCTAGGCAGGTGCCCCCATTCTGGATGTGGGGACACCTGCCTTATAGTTTTGACAATGTGTCTGACCCAAACCACCCCATCCTTGTGTGAAAATGTAGACATTGTAGTTTTGAGTTACGCCATATTCACGGTATACTGTATGCATGTTCTGTTACAGAGGGTCCTGGACTTTGATGCAGTTGCACAGCCTCATGAGTTCATTTTCATTGAAGCTGGATTCAATCTATCTAAAACCAGGCGTCGGGGCCGACATGTTATAGGACAAAGAGCCGTTGTGAATGTCCCTGGGCAGCGAGGGGGAAATATCACCTTGTGTGCTGCCATTAGTCTACAAGGAGTTCTCCACCATGCCCCCCTAGGTCCCTACAATACTACACACATAATCATATTTCTGGATGCACTACATAATGCAGTTGTACAGGACGGACCAGAGCAGCCCAGGTTTGTTATCATCTGGGATGTTAGTTTCCACCGGGCTGCTCTGGTCAGGCACTGGTTCACCAACCACAACTTCACAGTTGTGTACTTACTCCCCATTTCTCAATCCGATTGAGGAATTCTTTTCGGCTTGGCATTGGAAAGTGTATGACCACCAACCACATGCCCGCCTGCCTCTTCTGCAAGCGATGGAAGAAGCATTCGGAGTCATTGAGGTGGGGTCAGTCCATGGTTGGATATGGCACGCAAGGCGATTATTTTCCCCGTTGCCTAACCAGGGATGACATTGCTTGTGATGTGGATGAGGTGATGTGGCCAGGCCCTAACAGAAGGTGGGATCCATAAACCATCCACCCCATCCCTTACAATACTATTTTTTGTTTACCATTGCACTGTAATTTTACTGTAATCATTTGTTTCCGTGAGTTTACAGTAACATATTGTATTAATTACTGTACTGTAATTCTACTTTGTGTTTTTTGTTTTGTTTGTAAAAACCTGCAATGGCAAAAAATAAGCTGTAAAAATGTTTTCTGAAGCCTTTATATTGTTGTGTTCATTGAAATGTGAGTAGATGTACTGTATTGGAACAATCTTTCACAGAAGCCTGTATGAGAAAATTTAAAAGGTATACAAAGTACTAAAGACAGCAGTGTTTTGTATAAAGTACATCAGTGTGTTGCTGCTTTGAAAGAGTAATTCAAATGGTGCATGTGCGTACCATTTTGTTGCAAAAATGCCAGTTTGAAAAAGGATTGTTAGGTTTTGATTGCAGAGTTTCATTTTGACATAGTGAGATGTTTATCTCCAAGTGTTGTCTTAATTGGCTTGTGTGTATAGTTTTGACACAAAGAGCCATATTCCGTAAGCAATCACAAAAAAACTGTAAGGCACCTTTACTTTTACTCAAGTATGACAATACAGTACTTTTCCCACCATGACCTTATTTGACCTTTTCTGCTGCTTTTGAGACACGGTTCGATCCCTCCTTGGGGCTCTACTTATTGAGTAAATAAAACACTAAACAATCACAACACAGTCACTATTGGTCACTCTATTATGGATTATTATTGTAATATGTATTCATTATAGAATGTTGTCAGTCATTAAAGATATCTAGATATCTCCAATCCTAAAAGCATACATAAAATAAACAATTACAATTTATTTACATAGTGTGTGTGAGAGAGAGATAGGAGAGTGTGTGTGCATTTTGTGTTTAATGTTTCCTTGTCAGCCACCCATCTCTGCTTTTCTGCCTTATAAAAAGCTGAGGTCTGGAACTCCCTCCAGGTCACCTCTCTCTCCATTCCTTGGCCTTGGTTGCCTGATGACTCACCCTGAATGTAATTCCTCTGCTCTATCGATCACTACATAAATTCATTGTGGAGAAGAAACATCAGTTTGTCCAGGAACTATCTGGCCAGCTGGCCAGACCTATCAATCTGGCCAGCTGGACTTAGATATCTGGCTGGCCTGCCGGTGTCACGGCTGTCAAAAGGAGAGGACCAAGGTGCAGCATGTGTGTAGTTCCACATTTTATTTAATCTGTGACACTTTGTAATACAAAAATAAACTAAATTGACAAAACAACAAACCGTGACGCAGAGGAGAAAAAAACACTTCTCAAAAATAATCACCCACAAAACCCAGGAAGAAAAATCGTTACTTAAGTATGATCTCCAATTAGAGACAACGAAGACCAGCTGCCTCCAATTGGAGATCATCCCAAACAATCCAACATAGAAATACAAAAATTAGAACCTAAGAACATAGATATAGAAAACATAGAAAAACACAAAACACCCCCTGACCTACTCTACCATAGAAAATATCTTACTATGGTCAGGACGTGACAGTACCCCCCCCCCCCCCCCCGCAAAGGTGCGGACTCCGACCGCACCTAAACACAACAACAAACCCCCCCCCAAAAAAAAAAACAAAAGGGAGGGTAGGGTGGGTAACTCCTGTCTATGGTGGCTCTAGTGCAGTCCACATAACCTTATCCTCCAGCGGATCCTCCAGCAGAGGAGGCGGCTCCGGTTCGGGGCGTAACCCCCGCTCCACCCGCTGATCCCTCTGCTTTAGTACCACCGGACCGTGGATCGTCGGAGGAACCGGACTGCAGGCCGCCGCAGGAGGTTCCGGGCTGCAGGCCGTCGCCGGAAGCGCCGTACTGGGAACTGTCGCCGGAAGCGCCGGACTGGGAACTGTCGCCGGAAGCGCCGGACTGGGAACTGTCGCCGGAAGCGCCGGACTGGGAACTGTCGCCGGAAGCGCCGGACTGGGAATGCGCACTAGAGACCTGATGCGTGGGGCTGGCACAGGTGACGCCAGACTAGTAACACGCACCTCAGGGCGAGTGCGGGGAGCAGGAACAGGACATCCTGGACTGGGCAGGTGCACTGGAGGCCTGATGCGTGGGAGTGGCACAGGTGGCGCCAGACTGGTGACACGCACCTCAGGGCAAGTGCGAGGAGCAGGCACAGGACGTACCAGGCTGGATAGACTTACTGGAGGCCGGGTACATGGGTAAGGAACAGGATATACTGGGCCGTGGAGGCGCACTGGAGGTCTCGAGCATATAGCTGGCACAACCCGTCCTGGCTGGATGCTTACTTTCGCCCTGCAAACGCAGGGAGCTGGCACAGGACGAACTGGGCTGTGAACATGCAGTGGCGACACAGTGCGCAGCGCTGGCGCAGGATATCCTGGACCGAGAAGGCCAACTGGAGACCAGGAGCGTTGAGCTGGCACCTCCCATCCTGGCTGAATGCTCAACCTAACACAGCGAATGTTGGGCGCGGGCACCGGGCTGTGAATGCGCACTGGTGACACAGTGCGTGTCACCGCATAACACGGTGCTTGCTTCTACACTCGCTCCCCATGGTAAGCACGGGGAGTTGGCTCAGGTCTCCACCCTGACTCTGCCAAACTCCCAGTGTGCCCCCCCAAAAAACTTTTTGGGGGTGCCTCTCGCACTTGTCTCGTGGTTGGTATAGTGCCTCATAATAACGCCGCTCTGCTTTTGCTGCCTCAATCTCCTCCCTCGGGCGGCAATACTTCCCAGCCTGATTCCCGGGTCCTTTCCCCGTCCAGAATCTCCTCCCAAGTCCATTCCTGATCACGCTGCTTGGTCCTTTGAAGGTGGGTGATTCTGTCTATGCTGTCAAAAGGAGAGGACCAAGGTGCAGCGTGTGTCTCGTTCCACATTTTATTTAATCCGTGAAACTATGCAATACATAAAATAACTGAATAGAACAAAACAACAAACCGTGACGCAGAGGAGAAACAAACACTACTCAAAAATAATCACCCACAAAACCCAGGAAGAAAAACCCCTACTTAAGTATGATCTCCAATTAGAGACAACGAGGACCAGCTGCCTCCAATTGGAGATCATCCCAAACAATCCAACATAGAAATACAAAAACTAGAACCTAAGAACATAGAAATAGAAACATAGGAAAACACAAAACACCCCCTGTCACGCCCTGACATACTCTACCATAGAAAATAACATCTTACTATGGTCAGGACGTGACAGCCAGACCTACCTACTTGGCCGGACCTAGATACTTGGCCGGACCTAGCTGCCTTTCTGGCCGGCAGGCAGGATCTAGCAATCTGGCCGGCTGGCCAGACATAGCTGTCATGTTTTCTATTCATCGTAACTAATGATGCTGTGTACAGTGTGAAGTAGATTTGGTGTTGTTATTCCACTGCATTCCTTCTCAGAGATGTTTCTCTACAAAATAAATATGTTCAACACATTGTTCTTGACTCTGTATCATCAATGCCTTCCAGTTGTCTTGTTCAAGACATTGAATATTGTTTTTATTACCAATGAGTTGTGCAATATTCCCCGGGTAGTAAGCGTAGTGTTGTAGCGGTGGGCCTAAAACTGTTGGACTGAAAACAGTGGCTGTGTGTTTACTGTTCACCCACAGAAACATTGACACTGATCTGAGGAAGTGAGGACTGGAGTTCTGAGGAATTGGATCTAAATCAAACAGAGCTGTTTTCACAGAGAAGCTAAAGTGAAACCAGAGACAATGCAACAGAAAACATGTTGTCTCCCATGAATGACAACTATGGATGATGACATGTAGATTAGATTCTGTGGAACAAGGAGTGGAGCTGTAAGGAATTGTGACTATAGCATGAGGCCAGGTATCAGCAGGTAGTCTAGTCAAGCCAGACGTGTATAGCCGTAACATACATGTTGGTGACCTTTTCTGCTGCTTTTGAGACACGGTTGGATCCCACCCTGAAGCACTACTTGTGTACTAATTAAAACTCTAAACAATCACAACACAGTCACTATTGGTCACTCTATTATGGATTATTATTCTAATATGTATTCATTATAGAATGTTGTCAGTTATTAAAGAGCTAGACATCTCCAATCCTAAAAGCATACATAAAATAAACATTTACAATTTATTTACATAGTGTGTGTGAGAGAGAGATAGGAGAGTGTGTGTGCATTTTGTGTTTAATGTTTCCTTGTCAGCCACCCATCTCTGCTTTTCTGCCTTATAAAAAGCTGAGGTCTGGAACTCCCTCCAGGTCACCTCTCTCTCTCCATTCCTTGGCCTTGGTTGCCTGATGACTCACCCTGAATGTAATTCCTCTGCTCTATCGATCACTACATACATTCATTGTGGAGAAGAAACATCAGTTTGGCCAGGAACAATGTGGATGGTTAGCCAGGGAATGGCCTTGGTACATAAAACATATTTTTTCAGGACAATAAACATATCAGCCTGCCACTCCTGGGAACCCTGTTCATACAGTTGAAGTCGGAAGTTTACATACACTTAGGTTGGAGTCATTAAAACTCATTTTTCAACCACTCCACAAATTTCTTGTTAACAAACAATAGTTTTGGCAAGTCGGTTAGAACATCTACTTTGTGTATGACACAAGTAATTTTTCCAACAACTGTTTACAGACAGATTATTTCACTTATAACTCACTGGATCACAATTCCAGTGGGTCAGAAGTTTACATACACTAAGTTGACTGTGCCTTTAAACAGCTTGGAAAATTCCAGAAAATGATGTCATGGCTTTAGAAGCTTCTAAAGAAAGTCAGGGCACCAAGGAAAATTGGCATCATTTGAGTCAATTGGAGGTGTACCTGTGGATGTATTTCAAGGCCTACCTTCAAACTCAGTGCCTCTTTGCTTGTCATCATGGGAAAATCAAAAGAAATCAGCCAAGACCTCCAGCATCTTCCCCTAACTGTAAACTGAATATTTTCCTTGGTGCCCCGACTTCCTAGTTAATTACAGTTACATGATTAATCAGGTTAATTGCGTAATAATAATTACAGAGAGTTATTTGATAAATATGTCTTCAGTTTAAATGATGCCAAAGACACATGCACAAAGTAGATGTCCTAACCGACTTGCCAAAACTAGTTTGTTCACATATTTCTTGTTCAGTGGTTGAAAAACAAATTTTAATGACTCCAACCCAAGTGTATGTAAACTTCCGACTTCAACTGTATAGAGGGAAGAGTTAATTGAGAGCTACACATTTTATTTAAATGTATGATTTTATGCCCTGCTTTGTATGTACTGTATAGTGAGTTTCCAAGTGTATCTAAGACTTAGAAAGAGAGCTAAGATCCTCCCAGACCAAGGCATCCAGCTTCATCTGCCTTTTGGTCACTGGATGGGGCTCAGGGACAAGTCCAAGCACATGCTGTGGTCTGTACCATATGATGTCGTCTCTCATTGGCCCAAAAAAATGGTTGGGGCCAACGCGACTCATGGTTTTCACAAAAGCACCACTCTTTGCATGAACGTCTTGCACGATACCAGGGTAAACATTCTGATCATACTCCACCACACACCACTGGATAAACAGAGCTGTTTTCAGAGAAGCTAAAGTTAAATCAAAGACAATGCAACAGTAAAACATGTCGTCTCCCATGAATGACAACTACAGTTGCTGAAGTGCAAGATTAGGTTCTTTGTAAGACGTGTGGCATTACAGAGTTGGCAAGAGCACAAGCAAACAGATCTACCGGTTCTGCTGTACTGTACCTACGGTAAAATAAAGTAGGCAGGCCTCCTCATACTCTCCTCGGTATTACTCCACACCAGTTTGACAGCTATACATAACATTCCTGAGAAAGGATGTTGACAATGTGTCCATCATCCCCCAATCACTCAGTGGTGCCAACTTGTAACGAGTGGTACTTTACTCTTGACTGAACTCTCAAATCTCCACCATTGTCATGTTCCCTAGCAACAGGTAAAATGACATGTGTTTGTTATCTCAAGATAATGTGTTGCCAAAGGAGACGCAGCTATCCCTTGAAAAGAAACTCATGGCTGACAATGATCTAAGGAAATGAGGTCTGGAGTTCTAAGGAACGGTATCTAGATGAAACGGGAAAAAATAAACAAGAAAACAACTTTGGTTGATGACGTGAGATGAAGTTCTGTCAAACAAGGACTGAAGTTGTAAAGATACTAGGACATGATGGCAGGTATCGACAGGTAGCCTAGCGGTTAGAGAAGCCAGCAACCGGAGGGTTGCCAGGTCGAATCCCGGGTCTTAAGAGAAAAATCATGTGTGAAGTTAGCTGGCAACGAGAGGGTTGCTGGTATCAAATGCTAGATGCCGTCGCGCCCTTGAACAAGGCACTTAACCCCCACAATTGCGCCGTAGTATGGCAGCCCCCTTCTCCAACCTGTATGTGTACCTTTTTGTCTTTTGGAGGAGTTGGGATAAAGTGCAAGTCACATTTCTGTTGGACCTTGTACCTGTACAATTGGACAAATAAAGTAATGTTAATGTGAGATTAAGGTCTGTGAAACCACAACACAGAAAATAATGATTTTTATAAGACTGGTTTATTTTTCCAATGACAATGGTACAGACAACATGGAAGCATAGAGAGGAGGAAAGAGAAAGAGAGGGGTTCTGAAGTTATGGACACCACCAGGGAGGGAGAGAGAGGAGGGGTTCTGAAGTTATGGACACCACCAGGGAGGGAGAGAGAGGAGGGGTTCTGAAGTTATGGCCACCACCAGGGAGGGAGAGAGAGGAGGGGTTCTGAAGTTATGGCCACCACCAGGGAGGGAGAGAGAGGAGGGGTTCTGAAGTTATGGACACCAACAGGGAGGGAGAGAGGAGGGGTTCTGAAGTTATGGACACCACCAGGGAGGGAGAGAGAGGAGGGGTTCTGAAGTTATGGCCACCACCAGGGAGGGAGAGAGAGGAGGGGTTCTGAAGTTATGGACACCACCAGGGAGGGAGAGAGAGGAGGGGTTCTGAAGTTATGGACACCACCAGGGAGGGAGAGAGAGGAGGGGTTCTGAAGTTATGGACACCACCAGGGAGGGAGAGAGAGGAGGGGTTCTGAAGTTATGGACACCACCAGGGAGGGAGGGAGCAAGGTAAGAGTACCAAATGGAGTAAAATATATTGTATCAAAACATTTCATATTTTTTAGATATATATTTATATAGGACTAATAATTATCTTTTAACTATGCAAAGGAAGGAATGCCCTTTTTATTTGTTTAAGCCTCGATTTCTACTAAGAGACAACTTTATTCAAAGAGGAGACAACTTTATTTAAAAAAGACACAGGATAGACACGCGGGGCTTTAGGGGCCTGTGATCCTGTCCGATGTGGAGTCGAGTCTCAGTGTGGCACGATTGGGCGTCTCCAGGGGTCAGAGTGCGCGTGTGGACCAGCCTCAGCGGGAGAACGTCTTTCCCCTGAAAACAGACAAAAAAAAAAGTTAGCTAGAAATCAATTAAAAAGTCTTGCCACACAGACACTTTATTGGCAGCTCGCCCTAAAGCCTATTCTACTGAGGGATTGGGGCGGCAGGGTGGTTAGAGCATTGGACTAGAAGGTTGCAAGTTCAAATCCCCAAGCTGACAAGGTACAAATCTGTCGTTCTGCCCCTGAACAAGGCAGTTAACCCACTGTTCCTAGGCCGTCATTGTAAATAAGAACTTGTTCTTAACTGACTTGCCTAGTTAAATAAAGGTTAATAAAAAATGACTGCTTCTAGGTGTTTTTCCTTCAATGTTTTAAAGGAAAACCATCTCGCCCGCCACGAGGTCCAAGGTAGGCTCCTCGTTGGCGCTGACTAGGTGACAAACTTGTTGAAATATATAGTTGACAGCTGAAGGCAGATACAGTGCCTTCAGAAAGTATTTATACCCCTCGACTTATTCCACATTTGTTGTGTTACAGCCTGAATTCCAAATATATTTCCCCCCCCCATCCATCTACACACAATACCCCATAATGTCAAAAAGAAAACATGCTTATTTTACAAATGTTTGAAAATGTATTGAAAATGCCTCCCGAGTGGCGTAGTGGTCTAGGCACTGCATCACAGTGTTTGAAGCGTCACTACAGACCCGGGTTCAATCCCAGGCTGTGTTACAACCGGCCGTGACTCGGAGTCCCAAAGGGCGGCGCACAATTGGCCCAGTGTTGGCCGGGTTAGGGGAGGGTTTGGCCTGGGGAGCTTTACTTGGCTCATTGCGACTCCTTGTGGTGGCCTGGGCACCTGCAGGCTGACTGTCAGTTAAACAGTGTTTCCTCCAACACATGGGTGCAGCTGGCTTCCGGGTTAAGCGGGCGGGTGTTAAGAAGCGCAGTTGGGCGGGTCATGTTTCGGAGGACACATGACTCAACCTTCACCTCTCCCGAGCCCGTTGGTGAGAAAAGGGGGGTAAAATAAAGAAAAAACATATATACGGTACCAGTCAGAAGTTGGGACACCTACACATTCCATTTTTTTTATTTTTTATTTATTTGTACTATTTTTACATTGTAGAATAACACATGGAATCATGTAGTAACCCCCCCAAAAAATGTGTTAAATCAAAATATATTTTATATTTGAGATTCTTCAAAGTAGCCACCATTTGCCTTGACAGCTTTGCACACTCTTGGCATTCTCTCAACCAGCTTCATGAGGTAGTCACCTGGAATAATTTAATTAACAGGTGTGCCTTGTTTAAAGTTCATTTGTGGAATTTCTTTCCTTCTTAACCCTCCTGCTGTGTTCCTGCTCGAATTGGACCGATTTACAAGTTCTCTCTGAAAAATGTAGTTCATTTAACCTGATTCTCATAAGGTTACATGACTTTGTCCACACAGGGCATCTGAACACACCAAATACATGATGATTTTCATAACATTTTGGGTGTTTTATTTAACTTTTGTACACCTATGGTGTTCCCGGTCAAAAATGACCGGTCATCAGAAATGAATGGGTGAGACTACAATGTGTATAAAATTGAGTTCAGGCACATGCCCATTGATCAGATGGACACACTTCCTCTCCCAGACCCCACATACATGTGTGTTTGAGCACACACACACACACACACACACCCCTCACTCCCCTTCTTGGCTTCCATGGCAACCCCCACAGGAAACTTTCCTCAACAGATATCTTTCCCCCATGGGAACCACATTCTCACAAACAAAATCGCAACATTGTTTCAATAATATATAGAACTTCTCACAGCTCTGGTATACAAAGCTTTTTTGAGGCCTTGCTCACAGTCCATTCTGTGGCAGCACAATGACCAAACGATATACTGTATGTGAGGCTCTTGATCATATCTTTCATAATGACACTGGTGAGGAGGAGAGAGTCCTTGTTAAACTTTGACACAAAGTAGTCTGTGATAAATAGCACAATATGTTTCACCTGAGTATTTGTCATAGTCAAAATAATCCATACATTATGCTTTTTTTTACTCAAAAACAAGTTGTATGAGCTCAGGTCAATGAGGCCTACAGGCCATAAATAGCAAATAGAAGTTCAAAACGTCTAATGTTCACAAGAACTTAAGTTGATAAAAAGATCTAAACACAACATTAGGTGATAATAAATGTATTATGGATTCATAATCAGCTATAAAATGGGGACGGTCATTTTGGACCAGGAACACATAATTCATTCAATGAAACAAACACAACATGAAGGATAATGCGCTTGAGCCAATCAGTTGTGTTGTGACAAGGTAGGGGGATATACAGAAGATAGACCCATTATGGCAAGAACAGCTCAAATAAGCAAAGAGAAACGACAGTCCATCATTACTTTAAGACATGAAGGTCAGTCAGCACGGAACATTTCAAGAACTTTGAACGTTTCTTCAAGTGCAGTCGCAAAAACCATCAAGCGCTATGATGAAACTGGCTCTCATGAGGACCGCCACAGGAAAGGAAGACCCAGAGTTACCTCTGCTGCAGAGGATAAGTTCATTAGAGTTACCAGCCTCAGATTGCAGTCCAAATAAATGCTTCACAGAGTTAAAGTAACAGACACATCAACTGTTCAGAGACTGTGTGAACATGGTTGAATTGCTGCAAAGAAACCACTACTAAAGGACACCAATAAGAAGAGACTTGCTTGGGCCAAGAAACACGAGCAACGGACATTAGACATTAGGAAATCTGTCCTTTGGTCTGATTCGTCCAAATGTGAGTTTGTTTCCAACCGCCGTGTCTTTGTGAGATGCAGAGTAGGTGAATGGCTGATCTCCGCAATGACTGACCTTCATGTCTTAAAGTAATGAATTGTCATTTCTCTTTGCTTATTTGAGCTGTTGTATTGCCCCAAACATAACACTTTTTTGTATTCAGAACTAAAATGTAATTGCTTTGCCACATTTTCCACAGCATTACTTCAGTGCCTTGTTCCAAACAGGATGCATGTTTTGGAATATTTGTATTCTGTACAGGCTTCCTTCTTTTCACTCTGTAAATTAGGTTAGTATTGTGGCATAACTACAATGTTGTTGATCCATCCTCATTTTGCTCCTATCACAGCCATTAAACTCTGTTTTAAAGTCACCATTGGACTCACTGTCATATCCCTGAGCAGTTTCCTTCATCTCTGGCAACAGAGTTAGGAAGAACATCTGTATCTTTGTATTGACTGGGAATGCGCACTAGAGGCCTGATGCGTGGGGCTGGCACAGGTGACGCCAGACTAGTAACACGCACCTCAGGGCGAGTGCGGGGAGCAGGAACAGGACATCCTGGACTGGGCAGGCGCACTGGAGGCCTGATGCGTGGGAGTGGCACAGGTGGCGCCAGACTGGTGACACGCACCTCAGGGCAAGTGCGAGGAGCAGGCACAGGACGTACCAGGCTGGATAGACTTACTGGAGGCCGGGTACGTGGGGCAGGCACAGGATATACTGGGCCGTGGAGGCGCACTGGAGGTCTCGAGCATATAGCTGGCACAACCCGTCCTGGCTGGATGCTTACTTTCGCCCTGCAAACGCAGGGAGCTGGCACAGGACGAACTGGGCTGTGAACACGCAGTGGCGACACAGTGCGCAGCGCCGGCGCAGGATATCCTGGACCGAGAAGGCGAACTGGAGACCAGGAGCGCTGAGCTGGCACCTCCCATCCTGGCTGAATGCTCAACCTAACACAGCGAATGCGGGGCGCGGGCACCGGGCTGTGAATGCGCACTGGTGACACAGTGCGTGTCACCGCATAACACGGTGCTTGCTTCTACACTCGCTCCCCATGGTAAGCACGGGGAGTTGGCTTAGGTCTCCACCCTGACTCTGCCAAACTCCCAGTGTGCCCCCCCAAAAAACTTTTTGGGGGTGCCTCTCGCACTTGTCTCGTGGTTGGTATAGTGCCTCATAATAACGCCGCTCTGCTTTTGCTGCCTCAATCTCCTCCCTCGGGCGGCAATACTTCCCAGCCTGATTCCCGGGTCCTTTCCCGTCCAGAATCTCCTCCCAAGTCCATTCCTGATCACGCTGCTTGGTCCTTTGAAGGTGGGTGATTCTGTCTATGCTGTCAAAAGGAGAGGACCAAGGTGCAGCGTGTGTCTCGTTCCACATTTTATTTAATCCGTGAAACTATGCAATACATAAAATAACTGAATAGAACAAAACAACAAACCGTGACGCAGAGGAGAAACAAACACTACTCAAAAATAATCACCCACAAAACCCAGGAAGAAAAACCCCTACTTACGTATGATCTCCAATTAGAGACAACGAGGACAAGCTGCCTCCAATTGGAGATCATCCCAAACAATCCAACATAGAAATACAAAAACTAGAACCTAAGAACATAGAAATAGAAAACATAGGAAAACACAAAACACCCCCTGTCACGCCCTGACCTACTCTACCATAGAAAATAACATCTTACTATGGTCAGGACGTGACAGCCGGACCTACCTACTTGGCCGGACCTAGATACTTGGCCGGACCTAGCTGCCTTTCTGACCGGCAGGCAGGATCTAGCAATCTGGCCGGCTGGCCAGACATAGCTGTCATGTTTTCTATTCATCGTAACTAATGATGCTGTGTACAGTGTGAAGTAGATTTGGTGTTGTTATTCCACTGCATTCCTTCTCAGAGATGTTTCTCTACAAAATAAATATGTTCAACACATTGTTCTTGACTCTGTATCATCAATGCCTTCCAGTTGTCTTGTTCAAGACATTTAATATTGTTTTTATTACCACTGAGTTGTGCAATATTCCCCGGGTAGTAAGCGTAGTGTTGTAGCGGTGGGCCTAAAACTGTTGGACTGAAAACAGTGGCTGTGTGTTTACTGTTCACCCACAGAAACATTGACACTGATCTGAGGAAGTGAGGACTGGAGTTCTGAGGAATTGGATCTAAATCAAACAGAGCTGTTTTCACAGAGAAGCTAAAGTGAAACCAAAGACAATGCAACAGAAAACATGTTGTCTCCCATGAATGACAACTATGGATGATGACATGTAGATTAGATTCTGTGGAACAAGGAGTGGAGCTGTAAGGAATTGTGACTATAGCATGAGGCCAGGTATCAGTGTGACAGGTTAAAGGAAATACTCATAGCCTGTTATACATTAAAAAGTATTAGTAAGTTCATAGTATGTGAGGATCTTAAAACATCTAATGTTAAAAAGATCATGCATTCTGTATTAGTTGATAGGGATTGATAACATTTGTAATTGTGTTAAAAAGTTAAAATCCATCAAGTGTACAAAAGGTAAGAATAGTAAGAGGAATGTGTAAACGTTATATTGATTACTTTATTTTGTGGTGCCTAATTGAAGGGGAAAAGTGTTAATCTGTGATCTACTAAATGCTCTTTAATCCATGAGCCTGAGATCGATTGCTCTGGTCTCCACCCAAGTTCGCGGGGAAATCGCGGTCTTTTCCTCATTACAGTAAAAGTTCTCAGTGAGAAAACAATACCGTATCACTCTCGTGATTATTTCTCCCCTTTTTCAGGGGCGTAACATTTTTGGAGGCTCCGCTGAGATTGCTGCTCAGATGTCCAGTTTCCACATCCTGGTCGCTGAATTCCGAGCCAGCTAAATCTCCACATAACAACTCAGGCAGGCTGCAGTGAGGAAAGTGTTGCTGTTCGAGGAGAGCTGGAAGTTGGTGGTTAAGTACGTGTCAGCTGAGGCCATTGATCGACCATCAGAGACAGTAAGGACCATCTAATTCAGAGTCAACTCCTGCACAGTAAAAGTTCCTCCTGTTCTGTCAACATGACGACCGCCTTGGAAGAACTACAGGAAGAGGTAGTAGGAGAATTGCACACCCTGACTAAAGACAAGTTACTAGAGATATGTGATTTCCTTGACATCTCAGGTGAACAGAGAAGAGATGTTCAAGACAAATCCCGCATATCATTGATGACTCACATTAT
Organism: Salmo trutta; assembly: GCF_901001165.1. Taxonomy (NCBI): domain Eukaryota; kingdom Metazoa; phylum Chordata; class Actinopteri; order Salmoniformes; family Salmonidae; genus Salmo; species Salmo trutta. The sequence continues at coordinate 54,857,065 of NC_042962.1, read as the reverse complement.
GATGTTCCTTGAAAGAGAGGAAGCTGCAGAGTTAGAAGATGGCGGCATGTCGGAATTGTTGCTACTTAAAGACAAAATGACAGAGATGATCAGTGGCATAGATAACAAAACAGGGCAAACTGACCATGATATTGAAACAGCCGGAACACATCACAGAATAGAGGAACTGAGAACTGCAACCCCACAACAAGGGGTGGGAACTGAGCAGATTACTGCAGCCAAAGCCAGTGATTCTCTGCGTCAGCCCCAACCCCATGCTAATCTTCAGGTGAGCGTGCCGCTCTCACCCAGTGCACAGCCCAGCTCATACTGGCGCAAAGAGTTTAAAATTTCTGGTCAGATAGGTGAACCGGGCCAGAAAGATAAACTGATTTTTTCCAGCCTTGCCCATCAGATCGAGAATGGACTTAACAGAGGCTATCCTGAGGTAGAAATAGTAGATGCAGTAGTCAGGGCTATTTCTCCAGGCTCACAGCTACGCAGCTACTTGGAAGGTAAACCCCAGCTAACTCTTACCACACTTAGATGTATCCTGCGTTCCCACTTCCAAGAGAAGAGTGCAACAGAGCTTTACAAACAGCTAGCTTCAGAAGCACAGCATAGCAAGGTGACCCCTCAAAGCTTCCTGATGCGCGTCTTAGATTTGAGGCAGAAAGTACTGTTTGCATCCCAGGAGTCAGAATCAGGGCTTAAGTATGACCCTGCTCTAGTCCAGCGCATGTGTTTACACACAGTCCTTACAGGTCTCCAGAGTGACAGTATCAGGATAGACATGCAGCCTCTCCTGCTAGATAGCGAAACACCAGATGAGGTTTTGCTAGAGAAGCTTAACATTGCTTGTGCTAATGAGATAGAAAGACGAAACAAAAGGCGGTTTAATTCTCCACAGCCTGCTACAACTGTAAGTGTAGTCCAGTTAGAAAATACGCCATCTGTGAAGGAAGCCAAAGCTAAGATACCCGCAGAACTGTTAACAGAGTTAGCTGAACTTAAGACAGGTGTAGCTTCTCTAAAAGGTCTCAGTGCAGAGATTGCTCAGATTAAGGAGACATTACAGCAGCCTATGTTTCAGTCACCGCCTTGTGTCTATGCCCCACCTCCAGTTAGGAGGCCAGATAGGGACCCCCAGCCACCTGTTTCCCATCAGCAGTATTACAGCAACTACAGTCAGCCCCATGCACCTGACCCTGCGCAGCATCAATATGCACCTAACCTGTATACCAACCGTTCTGCTCAAGCTCCAAGGAGGTGTTTTGTCTGCCAGCAGGCCAGAACAGATGCACGCTGCACACACTGCTTCCGATGTGGGAGTGGAGAACATTTTCAAGCTGGATGTAAAATCCGGGGAGTCAGACCATCAAGAGAGGCCCCTTTAAACGGGGAAGGGTTACCGCTGAGGGACGAGTGTTAACCGTAGCTACCAAAAAGTCCCAGAAATGTGCAAATTGTGCCAGAGAAGATTCATTTGAGAACCTGAAACAATGTTCATCATGTAAAGAGACACTGTACTGTTCCAAAGTATGTCAAAACCAACATTGGACTAAACATAGGGAAAAATGCACTCACCTGAAAATTGACTCTACCAGGGAAAGGTTTTCCTGCACAGAGGAAAATGCCCACTCTTTACCATCCCTAGCTCAAGGTTGCCACCCCCGTAAGGTCACCTCGCTAGTCGGCAGACAGTGCCTTATTGAGTGTCACCTGAATCGCCACCACCTCCAAGCTCTATGGGACACAGGCTCTCAGGTATCGGTCATTGATGAACGATGGAAAGAGAAATCTTTCCCAAATGCAAGGCTGAGAGATGTTTCAGAAATCCTGGACTCACCTGGTGATCTAAGGTTGACTGCAGCAAATGGGACTGAAATGCCGTACCTGGGATGGATTGAAACAACTTTTCGGCTAGCCTCTGAAACTGACCAAACAAAGGAACTGATCATCCCAGTGCTGGTAATGAAAGGCTGTCACCTATCGCATCCCATCATAGGTTTCAATGTTATCGAGCACATCCTGACAATGACCGACAAGACTAAACAATACAGTACAGTAAAAACAGCTTTCCCAAGCCTCAAAAGAAACAAGGTGAGAGCTTTTATACAGGCTGTTAGCGCAGAACAGACAGATGAATACGCAGTGAAAACCAAGAAAGAGAAGGTTGCTGTACCAAAACACAGTAGCATTCAGATTGAGTGCCGTGTAGCTTCCCAGCCTTTCAAAGAGGACATGACAATGCTTTTCCAGCCAGACCTGAACCCGCAGTGGCCAGACGAACTTGAGTTCTTTGACACACTAGTCAGAGTCAGGAAAGGTGTTTTTCCAGTTGTCATGCTTGATGTCTCTAACCCCACTGACCACGACATTGCCCTGCTAGGACGCACAATAATCGGTACAGTACAAACCATTATGACTGTGTTACCTGCCCAGGTCTTTGAAAAAACTGTCACCCCAGCCACAGTGAATCACACAAGCGTTCGAACCCCATGTACTGCTACTGAACAGTGGGATCCACCAGTAGGTTTAAATCACCTCACCGAAGAGCAGAGAGAGGTTGTTAGGCAAATGCTTAGAGAAGAGTGCCACTCCTTCTCCAGATCAGACAATGACATTGGCTGTATTGAACGATTGAAAATGACTATTTCTCTAAAGGACTCTGAACCAGTCAAGCGCACATACATGTCAGTGCCCAGGCCACTGTATCAGGAGATGAAGGGTTACCTTTATGACCTCATAGCCCAGGGCTGGGTTAGGAAGTCAAACTCTTCATATTCTTCACCTGTCGTGTGCGTTCGGAAGAAGGACGGGACCCTCCGGTTGTGTATAGATTACAGAGACCTGAACAGAAAGACACATCCCGACCGCCAGCCTATCCCTCGGGTCCAAGACATCATGGACAGTTTAGGTGGTAATTCCTGGTTCTCCCTCTTAGACCAGGGAAAAGCGTATCACCAGGGGTTCATCTCTGAAGAAAGCAGACCACTGACAGCATTTGTGACCCCATGGGGACTCTATGAGTGGATACGTATGCCATTCGGCCTCATGAACGCTCCTGCAGCTTTTCAGCGGTGTATGGAGGAGTGTTTGGAAGGGCTCCGGAATAACATCTGCATTCCTTATCTGGACGACACGCTAGTTTTCAGTAAAACTTTCGACAGCCATGTGAATGATGTGCGAAAAGTTTTGCAGCGTCTCAGAGAGTATGGCATTAAACTCAAACCAAGTAAGTGTGATCTCTTTAAACCTCAGGTCCGTTATTTGGGCAGAATAGTGTCTGCAGAGGGCAGCCGAGTTGACCCAGCCGATTTTGAAGCAGTAAGAGCATTGAAAGAAATCAGACCAGAGACTGTGGGCCAGCTCAGAAAAATGCTTGGTTTGCTCACTTACTACAGACAGTACATCAAAGACTTTTCTAGGAGGGCCAGCTGCCTGTATGACCTCCTGAAATCAGATTCAGAGAAATTACCTCACCACCCACGGAAAACAAAAACAAAGAAAGCAAGCCATGTGGTGCCCTCAAACAAGCCAATCCTGTGGACTGACCAGCATCAACAGGCACTTGAACAGCTGATTGAGTGTTTGCTTCACCCACCAGTCTTAGGTTTCCCTGATTTCACTCAGCCATTTGTTGTACACACTGATGCGTCACACCAAGGCTTGGGAGCAGTTCTGTATCAAAAGCAAGATGGGAAGCTTAGGGTCATTGCTTATGGCTCTCGAACCTTAACAGCAGCTGAGAAGAACTGTCACTACCACTCGGGCAAGCTAGAATTTCTAGCTCTGAAATGGGCAATCACTGATAAGTTCCGTGATTATTTGTACTATGCTCCGACCTTCACTGTATACAGCGATAACAACCCGCTCAGCTACATTCTGTCTACTGCAAAACTGAACGCAACCACTTCCAGGTGGGTTGCAGAATTGGCTGATTTCCACTTTACAATAAAGTACAGGCCAGGCAGAGAGAACGGCGATGCCGATGCTTTGTCAAGGATGCCACTGGATGTAGAGTCACTGATGGAAGAATGTTCTGAGGAGCTTCCACCAGACACCATTGCCGCCACGATACAAGCAGTTGAGGTACAGAAAGAGGCTGTTGTACCTTGGTCACTTTCAGCTGCATCTATGTCAGTATCAGCTGAAGGTGAGACAACCACTGCAACAATCAGCTCGATCCCAAAAGATGGGATAAGAGAAGCACAAGAATCTGATCGGGTCATCCGTCCTGTGCTCAATTTCAAACTGTCTGGTTCCAAACCGCCAGTTAAAGAGCAAAAGGAATCCAGTCCAAAGACAAAATGCCTATTCAGGGAATGGGACAAATTGACAATAGACAGTGATGGCATTCTGTACAGAATCACTACAGCCCGCAAGCAGTTAGTTCTACCCGAGCAGTACAAAGGTAAAGTGATGGAAGAGTTGCACAATAACATGGGACACCAAGGTACTGATCGCACTGTATCACTAGTACATGACCGCTTCTTCTGGCCATATATGCAAGCTGACATCGAGCACTATGTGACTAAAACTTGTAGCTGTGTCAAGCAGAAAAAGCCAGCCCATGAAACAAGAGCTCCTCTGACAAACATTGTGACAACACAGCCATTTGAACTGGTATGTATAGACTTCCTTCATCTCGACAGATGCAAAGGGGGATATGAGTACATCCTTGTGATTGTTGATCATTTTACACGTTTCACTCAAGCCTACGCCACCACATCAAAGTCAGGTAAAACTGCTGCAAATCTCATCTTCAATGACTTTGCCCTGAAGTTCGGGTTCACGTCCCGCATCCACCATGACCAAGGGGGAGAATTTGAAAATCAGTTGTTCCATCAGTTAAAGAAACTCAGTGGCATGGCGGGGTCCAGAACAACACCCTATCACCCGATGGGGAACGGTCAAGTGGAACGCATGAACAGAACAGTGTTGCAAATGTTAAAGACACTAACTGAGACACAAAAGTCAAATTGGAAGGAGTCTCTGAACAAACTGGTTTATGCCTATAACTGCACCCGTTGCGAAGTGACTGGCTATTCACCATTTTATCTTCTGTTTGGGAGATCACCCAGGCTTCCAGTTGATATGCTCTTTGGATTGTGCACAGAGGCAGGTTCCAGTAACCAGCGAGACTACGTGGAGAACTGGAAACGAGGGATGGAAGAAGCATACGCCATTGCAAATGAAAATGCTCAGAAAGCCGCTGAAAGAAGTAAGAAGTACTATGACACTAAAGTTAGGAGTTCAGTGCTACAGCCTGGCGAGCGAGTTCTGATTAAAAACCTGACACCAAGAGGAGGACCAGGAAAACTCCGTAACTATTGGGAAGATACAATTCACACAGTAGTGAAACAAATGGGTTCAGACCTGCCGATTTATGAATTGAGACCAGAAAAGGGTAGGGGACGCTCCAGGGTCCTGCACAGAAACCTGCTCATGTCCTGTGACCACTTACCTTTTGAGACGCAACCAGAAATGACCAAAGATGACAAAAGTCAGAAAAAAAGGAGACATCAGCCTGAATCAGAGCCTCTAGATTCTGATGAAGACAGCGTGGATGAATATGACATTCATCATGAGCCGCTACAGGTTCCCACATCTACAGTACCTGAGGGGAGGAATGCTGAACCAGCGAGAGAGTGGGAACACAGGCCCCCACCAGTGAAACAGACAGTTGCCGTGCCAGTCCCTGATACGCAACCAGCACAGCCTCTGGTTGAAAAGCGGCTGGAGGAGACAACAGTTGAGGAGATGAACTTGCCTGCTGAAAATTTGTCTGATGATCGTCCACCAAGTGCCTTTCCTTTATTACCTGCTGCTGCTGAACCTGAGGAACCAGCCTACCAGCTGCCACAAAGAGAGAGACACCCTCCAAGACGTATCACCTATGATCATCTTGGTATCCCTTCCTGCTACAGTATCCAGCCACAGCCACAGCCACAGTTGTTCCCTGTCTACTCTGCACCAGGAATGGTTCCATGGCTGCCATCACTACAGCAATGTTACTTTCAGCCACCATACATGTATGGGCTTCAGCAAACATGAAGCTACAGAGTTGACATGTTTGACCATGGACTACTGACTGATTTCAGACTGTCACAAGAGACAATTTGCAGACTATGCATATAGACCATTAAAAGTGATGGACTGTTGATCAATAGTATGAGAAAAGACTGCTTATGGACTGTTTATACAGCTGGTCAACAGATATGGACTGTGAAAATAACTTGTTAGTTATATTTGAACTGTGACCCTTGACCTCTGCAAGTACTACCTTACAGAAGAGGATTTCCTAGGTCCAGTGCATACAGACTGTTGAAGAAGACAATGTTGGTAATGTTGGGACAACATTTATTTTGTCGGGGAGAGTGTGACAGGTTAAAGGAAATACTCATAGCCTGTTATACATTAAAAAGTATTAGTAAGTTCATAGTATGTGAGGATCTTAAAACATCTAAGGTTAAAAAGATCATGCATTCTGTATTAGTTGATAGGGATTGATAACATTTATAATTGTGTTAAAAAGTTAAAATCCATCAAGTGTACAAAAGGTAAGAATTGTAAGAGGAATGTGTAAACGTTATATTGATTACTTTATTTTGTGGTGCCTAATTGAAGGGGAAAAGTGTTAATCTGTGATCTACTAAATGCTCTTTAATCCATGAGCCTGAGATCGATTGCTCTGGTCTCCACCCAAGTTCGCGGGGAAATCGCGGTCTTTTCCTCATTACAGTAAAAGTTCTCAGTGAGAAAACAATACCGTATCACTCTCGTGATTATTTCTCCCCTTTTTCAGGGGCGTAACATCAGCAGGTAGTCTAGTCAAGCCAGACGTGTATAGCCATAACAGACATGTTGGTGACCTTATTCAGTGGTGTAAAGTACTTAAGTAAAAAAGACTTTAAAGTACTACTTAAGTCGTTTTTTGGGGTATCTGTACTTTACTTTACTATTTCAATTTTTGACAACTTTTACTTCACTACATTCCTAAAGAAAATAAGGTAATTTTTACTCAAAACATTTTCCCTCACACCCAAAATTACTCATTACATTTTGAATGCTTAGCAGGAAAGGAAGATGGTCCAATTTATGCAATTATCAACAGAACATCCCTGTTCATCCCTAATGCCTCTGATCTGGCGGACTCACTTAACACAAATGCTTTGTTTGTAAATTATGTCTGAGTGTTAGAAAACATGAAAATAGTGGCATCTGGTTTGCTTAATGTAAGCCGTTTGAAATGATTCATACTTTTACTTTTGATACTTAAGTATATTTAAAACCAAACACTTTTTAACTTTTACTCAAGTAGTATTTTACTGGGTGACTTTCACTTTTACTTGAGTCATTTTCTATTCCAGTTTTTGCCTATTGCTTCCACACTGAAAGTGTATGCTTAGACAAAAACATCAAAACCTTAACTTTTGTAAACATGCCTTAAACAAAGGCACCAAAAGTACAAACCCATTTTCTGCTTTGCACTTTGTTTGCAACTCTGCAACACACTTTCAAAACACTACACACTGTTTTTTACATTAGACACTTCGTTCAAGAACAAAATCTCTTGCAATCATTAGGAAAACACTTCTATTCAAAATGCAAAACATACCTGAAATTGGCAACACCCACACACACACACACACACACACACATGAAAACACTTTTACAGTAATTGAAGACCAATTAGTCTGAGCCTTAGCACTACAGATTGTCGTGTCTTTGGGGTACCATTAAACTGAAGACATGTTTATCAATTAACTCCCTGTAATTATTATCACGCGATTAAACTGATTAATCGTTTAATTGTAATTAACTAGGAGATCGGGGCACCAAGGAAAATATTCAGATTACAAAGTTATCATTTTCCTAATATAACTTTCCTATATTATAATATTATAGTATAGGCCGATTATCTTCTGGTTTAAATGGTGTATTTTACCTCGCGTCCAGTCTCATTCCAAACGTCGTAAATTGTTGTATCTGCACGAACCCAGTCTTTACTAAAATCATCCATACATCAATTGTCTTAAAATCATTTATTTACTACACTAAGTAATTAACAGAAAACATACAAACAGTAATTATCGTCACAAATAATTGGTAGAGGAATGTGCCCTTGTGGGCTAAACAGGCAGGTCGGCCTGTTGAACAATGGATCATAAAAGGTCAGCTGTGGCACACAGAGTTCATTAATATTAACAATTGATATGCTAATCCTTTGCACATGAACGCTCACTCATTCGGGAACAATTGCAATCAATATATATTTATGCTCAGGGTGTCCTCGGGATCCTTGTTGGAGAGTTCTGTTCTGTTGGAGAGTTTTGTCCGCGTTCTCTCTCTCTCTCTCTCTCTCTCTCTCTCTCTCTCTCTCGGTTAGAATGGATCTTTCAGAGCGACATTCATTAATGTCGTCATAGAATGAATGTTTCGTCGGTCTTCGCGTTCAATGATATCATTTCTAGCTGCAGACTATTAATTAATATCAAAGACTTGTTCTTATCCTGTCGATATCGATAGTCTAAAAGTTAACCACGTGGTATAGTTCACTTTCAGTAGAGGAATTGGATGGTAAAACCTATTGGCCAACTCATTAATGGAGTGGAGGCCTGGTCTGAAGAAAGTAAATCAGGGTATAGTTTTATAGTGAACATGTCACATGACGCCTGGTCCTGTCTGTGTCCCTGGGGGGCGTGCCGATGACTGAGTTAAGCTTGGTACAGAAATACAATTCTATCACATTAACATCAGTACATAGCATCTCAATGTATTACAAATAGCTTTATCCTTATTAATACATTTTATACAACCATGTGGATGCAAGTCTCATCGCTGAGGCTATTATATAAACAGTTTTATGGTAATATGGCTATATTGTCTCTTCTGAGTATCACAAAATTGTACCAAGCGGACCAGTTCGTAGCTGGATTCTTCACCAGTCTTCCATACCTTCTCCAGAACACAAATGTCACTCGGTTCCCCAATTCTGTGAGTTGGAAGAATTTCCTGTGTCTCTCTATGGGCCATGTGGCCAGAGATTCTTCTCTTAGAGTTTTTACAACCCCTTCACACAGGGCCTGGGTGGGGGGAGGTAGGTTGGGGGATGGTGCAAGGGGGGAGGGGGTCAACTGTCCTCCCTGTACTCAAAGAGGCCAACGTCATGACAAGATAGACCTCAGGTAAGCTCACCTCTTTTGTGAGAACTTTACAAACATGTAGGCAGTGAGAGCGAGAGAACAAAGAAGGGGACCAGGCAATAGACGGAGACATATTTCCGATGACATTAGGGCCACTTTGGTGGACCATGTCATAAATCATGGCCTGACGATGAGGGAGGCTGGGCAGAGAGTCCAGCCCAACCTGAGTTGCTACACGGTAGCATCCATAATACGCACATTTAGACTGGCGAACAGGTCTGTCTTCTACTTTCTACACTAGACTGTACCTATGTAATTGTTGCACATCATTCTGCATCACAGTACAATACAATGTAGTCCTACAATATTAGGTCTATGCTCAGTGAACCCCAAAAAATGGGTATAGAGCTGTGAAGTACATATAATACAGTTTTGATGTTACTGTGTACAGGATGTAAAAAAAAAACCTAACCAATGACATCACATTCTTGGATTTTCTACAGAACTAACAGATGACTGTCACGTCTGCTCCTCCCCTCTGGCGCATGACGTCACCAGAATACTAACCACCGGTCCTGGAAATCATCTTTGCGCGCATCTGGCACCCGTTTTTATGGGCACCTGTTAATCATTATGATTCACACCTGGACTCCATTACCTTCATTTCATTTCCTCCCCTTTATGTCACTCTCCCATGTTCACTCACCAGTTGGTATTGTTCTTGTGTATCGGCGTTCTGCCTTATGTTAGTGTCGTGTTCTTGGTTTTGATTTATTAAAATGTTTCACCTGCTTCCGACTCACCGCCCCATCACAACGACCTGAGGGGTGGAAGGCAATGTCTGTTTACCCATGAACAGGAACTGGCCATTGTCAATCTAGTGTTGGCAAACACCATCCTCCTACATTCGTTTTTCCCAATTGTTAACACACTAAAATTGGAACTTGAAACGCAATCACCGAAACCTGAAACTCATGTACCAAATCCCTAAACCAAGTCTGCAAAATTGCAAGAACAATTCCTGTTTTACACTCAGTTTTCAATTCTATATCTCACTTTTTGTAAAACACTACACACAGTTCTCTACATTAGGCACAACATTCAAAATTAACATCTCTTTAGTCCCTTTGGAAAGCAATGCCAATCACAATGCCAAGCTCTATACACCAATTGGCAACACCCACTCGTCACAGGTGTAAACACTAGTTGCTGAATTGTTCACTTAGAAATCAGAGCTTTAGCACTATAAAAGGCCACAGATGAGCTCTCCTGTTTTGGAAAAAAAAATGGAAGTCAAAGGTGAAGCAAGAGCAAGAGCAAGAGCAAGAGCTAGAGCTAGAGCTAGAGCTAGAGCTAGAGCTAGAGCTAGAGCTAGAGCTAGAGCTGAGGGAGAGGAAAGACTGTCTCTCAGATGAGATCAGGGCCACATTGGTTGACCATGTGCTCAACCATGGATTGAGTATGAGGGAGGCTGGGCAGAGAGTTCAGCCCAACCTGAGCCGCTACACGGTTGCATCTATCATCTGTACATTCAGAAATGACAACCGGTAAGTTACCTACCATCTACACTAATCTCTTTATGTATGTATATTGTAGTATACTGCAGTCTGACATATCAGTAGGCCTATGTTACTCAGTGATTGTTGGTCAATGTTACAGTAATGTCATTTCATATTGAAAGAAAACAGATTATTTTGTCTTACTCTAACCAATCATATATTTGGGGATCTTCTGCAGATCTGACAGCTGGACAGGCCATGGTGGAAGACACCAGCTGTTCACACCAGAACAGTAGACTGCTATTGTGAACATGGTGGTGGCAAACAACACCATTACACTACGGGAAATCCAGAACCACATAATTGCAGACAACACAATATTCAATAACATTCCCCAGGTGGGCTTGTCTACATTGGACCGTGTATTACAGCGGAACCGAATCCAGATTAAACATGTCTACAGGGTGCCATTTGAGTGAAACTCAGAGAGGGTTAAAGAACAGCGCTATGAATATGTGCAAGTAAGTACTATACTGTTAATTTACTATCATATTAGCACTGTATAGACACATTACAGTACTGTAATCCAGTGTATTGTGCCTCAACATATTGACTACTCTAGGTCTATGTCACATATTGTCTTGTCTGTTTCAGAGAGTCTTGGAGCTGGATGCCGCTGCAATTCAGTACGTTTGTATTTACATTGATGGGGCTGGCTTCAACCTAGCCAAAAGAAGGGAACGAAACATTATTGGCCACCGTGCCACTGTGAATGTCCCTGGACAGCGTGGAGGGAATATCACCATGTGCGCAGCCGTTAGCCAGCAAGGCGTCCTCCATCACCATGCCAACCTTGGTCCCTACAACACCGTCCTTCTCATCATGGCTTCCTCATTCCAGCCGATCAGAGGGTGGACCAGAGCAGCCCAGGTATGTTGTCATCTGGTACAACGTGAGTTTCCACCGGGCTGCTCTGGTCCGCAACTGGTTCATTGACCACCCACAATTTATTGTCCTAAACCCAAATGAAGAGGTTTTTTTCGGCATGGCAATGGAAAGTGTATGATCGCCATCCCCTCGCACACCTGCCTCTTCTCCAGGCAATGGAGGATGCATGTGGTGAAGTTGATGTGGGGGCTTTCGGCGGCTGGATCCGTCACTCCAGAAGATTCTTTCCCTGCTGTTTAGCCAGGGAGAACATGGCTTGTGATGTAGATGAGGTGCTGTGGCCAGACCAAAATAGGAGGCAGGATGCAGCCTAATGTCTTTTTTCTTACATTTTGCATCTGTTTTTGTGTTTAGAGTTTAAAGAATGAGCCACTTTCATTTTTTGTCCAGAAAACCCTTTATCTCGCAATGCTTTCCAGATTTTCTCCTGTTGGGTATGGAAAGTGTTACATACAAAACACAAGTGTTCAAAATACTGCATTTTGGAAATAAATGACTGTTTTTGTTACTGTATTGCATTTGTGTGTTTATTTATGTATATTTGATTAGGTATACATTACTGTAACAATCTTTTACAACTGGCTACAGTGTAACACTGAAAATGCAAGAGGCATAAACCTACTGATGGGATATTCATAGCAGTGTTTTGTGTTGAGCACATCATAAACCTACTGATGGGATATTCATAGTAGTGTTTTGTGTTGAGCACATCATAAACCTACTGATGGGATATTCATAGTAGTGTTTTGTGTTGAGCACATCATAAACCTACTGATGGGATATTCATAGTAGTGTTTTGTGTTGAGCACATCATAAACCTACTGATGGGATATTCATAGTAGTGTTTTGTGTTGAGCACATCATAAACCTACTGATGGGATATTCATAGTAGTGTTTTGTGTTGAGCACATCATAAACCTACTGATGGGATATTCATAGTAGTGTTTTGTGTTGAGCACATCATAAACCTACTGATGGGATATTCATAGTAGTGTTTTGTGTTGAGCACATCATAAACCTACTGATGGGATATTCATAGTAGTGTTTTGTGTTGAGCACATCATAAACCTACTGATGGGATATTCATAGTAGTGTTTTGTGTTGAGCACATCATAAACCTACTGATGGGATATTCATAGTAGTGTTTTGTGTTGAGCACATCATAAACCTACTGATGGGATATTCATAGTAGTGTTTTGTGTTGAGCACATCATAAACCTACTGATGGGATATTCATAGTAGTGTTTTGTGTTGAGCACATCATAAACCTACTGATGGGATATTCATAGTAGTGTTTTGTGTTGAGCACATCATAAACCTACTGATGGGATATTCATAGTAGTGTTTTGTGTTGAGCACATCATAAACCTACTGATGGGATATTCATAGTAGTGTTTTGTGTTGAGCACATCATAAACCTACTGATGGGATATTCATAGTAGTGTTTTGTGTTGAGCACATCATAAACCTACTGATGGGATATTCATAGTAGTGTTTTGTGTTGAGCACATCAGTGTGTTGGTTGGTAGACAGATCTAGTCATATGACGTGTCATTTTGATGCAAAAAAACATTTAGGAGAGAAAACAGTTTTTAATGCAGTGTTTGCTTTTGCTAGAGATTTGTAGAGTTTAGCATTTTGTGTTCAGAGTTTGGGGAAAATGGGCCAAAGATTCAGCAAACGTGTGTAAAACTTTAACTGAGAGCAAATCATTGCAGATCACACAACATTCCATAATATCAACTGTGTCAGTATGTCAACACTGCCACATCTTGCGTCAACACCAACTTACAATGACGCAGCTGTACAGGGTTCCATTTGAGAGGAACAGCGTTAGCGTCAAAGACCTTCGCTATGACTACGTGCAAGTAAATGTCACTGAACTATACTGTAGTACAGTAATGGCAGTAGATTGTGTCCTATTGGCACTGTATAGATGCATTCAGACAAAGCAGTATGTGACCTAGGCAGGTGCCCCCATTCTGGATGTGGGGACACCTGCCTTATAGTTTTGACAATGTGTCTGACCCAAACCACCCCATCCTTGTGTGAAAATGTAGACATTGTAGTTTTGAGTTACGCCATATTCACGGTATACTGTATGCATGTTCTGTTACAGAGAGTCCTGGACTTTGATGCAGTTGCACAGCCTCATGAGTTCATTTTCATTGAAGCTGGATTCAATCTATCTAAAACCAGGCGTCGGGGCCGACATGTTATAGGACAAAGAGCCGTTGTGAATGTCCCTGGGCAGCGAGGGGGAAATATCACCTTGTGTGCTGCCATTAGTCTACAAGGAGTTCTCCACCATGCCCCCCTAGGTCCCTACAATACTACACACATAATCATATTTCTGGATGCACTACATAATGCAGTTGTACAGGACGGACCAGAGCAGCCCAGGTTTGTTATCATCTGGGATGTTAGTTTCCACCGGGCTGCTCTGGTCAGGGACTGGTTCACCAACCACAACTTCGCAGTTGTGTACTTACTCCCCATTTCTCAATCCGATTGAGGAATTCTTTTCGGCTTGGCATTGGAAAGTGTATGACCACCAACCACATGCCCGCCTGCCTCTTCTGCAAGCGATGGAAGAAGCATTCGGAGTCATTGAGGTGGGGTCAGTCCATGGTTGGATATGGCACGCAAGGCGATTATTTTCCCCGTTGCCTAACCAGGGATGACATTGCTTGTGATGTGGATGAGGTGATGTGGCCAGACCCTAACAGAAGGTGGGATCCATAAACCATCCACCCCATCCCTTACAATACTATTTTTTGTTTACCATTGCACTGTAATTTTACTGTAATCATTTGTTTCCGTGAGTTTACAGTAACATATTGTATTAATTACTGTACTGTAATTCTACTTTGTGTTTTTTGTTTTGTTTGTAAAAACCTGCAATGGCAAAAAATAAGCTGTAAAAATGTTTTCTGAAGCCTTTATATTTTTGTGTTCATTGAAATGTGAGTAGATGTACTGTATTGGAACAATCTTTCACAGAATCCTGTATGAGAAAATTTAAAAGGTATACAAAGTACTAAAGACAGCAGTGTTTTGTATAAAGTACATCAGTGTGTTGCTGCTTTGAAAGAGTAATTCAAATGGTGCATGTGCGTACCATTTTGTTGCAAAAATGCCAGTTTGAAAAAGGATTGTTAGGTTTTGATTGCAGAGTTTCATTTTGACATAGTGAGATGTTTATCTCCAAGTGTTGTCTTAATTGGCTTGTGTGTATAGTTTTGACACAAAGAGCCATATTCCGTAAGCAATCACAAAAAAACTGTAAGGCACCTTTACTTTTACTCAAATATGACAATACAGTACTTTTTCCCACCATGACCTTATTTGACCTTTTCTGCTGCTTTTGAGACACGGTTCGATCCCTCCTTGGGGCTCTACTTATTGAGTAAATAAAACACTAAACAATCACAACACAGTCACTATTGGTCACTCTATTATGGATTATTATTGTAATATGTATTCATTATAGAATGTTGTCAGTCATTAAAGATATCTAGATATCTCCAATCCTAAAAGCATACATAAAATAAACAATTACAATTTATTTACATTGTGTGTGTGTGAGAGAGATAGGAGAGTGTGTGTGTGCATTTTGTGTTTAATGTTTCCTTGTCAGCCACCCATCTCTGCTTTTCTGCCTTATAAAAAGCTGAGGTCTGGAACTCCCTCCAGGTCACCTCTCTCTCCATTCCTTGGCCTTGGTTGCCTGATGACTCACCCTGAATGTAATTCCTCTGCTCTATCGATCACTACATACATTCATTGTGGAGAAGAAACATCAGTTTGTCCAGGAACTATCTGGCCAGCTGGCCAGACCTATCAATCTGGCCAGCTGGACTTAGATATCTGGCTGGCCTGCCGGTGTCACGGCTGTCAAAAGGAGAGGACCAAGGTGCAGCGTGTGTGTAGTTCCACATTTAATTTAATCTGTGAAACTTTGCAATACATAAATAAACTAAATTGACAAAACAACAAACCGTGACGCAGAGGAGAAACAAACACTTCTCAAAAATAATCACCCACAAAACCCAGGAAGAAAAACCGTTACTTAAGTATGATCTCCAATTAGAGACAACGAGGACCAGCTGCCTCCAATTGGAGATCATCCCAAACAATCCAACATAGAAATACAAAAATTAGAACCTAAGAACATAGATATAGAAAACATAGAAAAACACAAAACACCCCCTGACCTACTCTACCATAGAAAATATCTTACTATGGTCAGGACGTGACAGTACCCCCCCCGCAAAGGTGCGGACTCCGACCGCACCTAAACACAACAACAAACCCCCCCCCCAAAAAAAACAAAAGGGAGGGTAGGGTGGGTAACTCCTGTCTGTGGTGGCTCTAGTGTAGTCCACATAACCTTATCCTCCAGCGGATCCTCCAGCAGAGGAGGCGGCTCCGGTTCGGGGCGTAACCCCCGCTCCACCCGCTGATCCCTCTGCTTCAGTACCACCGGACCGTGGATCGTCGGAGGAACCGGACTGCAGGCCGCCGCAGGAGGTTCCGGGCTGCAGGCCGTCGCCGGAAGCGCCGTACAATGAACTGTCGCCGGAAGCGCCGGACTGGGAACTGTCGCCGGAAGCGCCGGACTGGGAACTGTCGCCGGAAGCGCCGGACTGGGAACTGTCGCCGGAAGCGCCGGACTGGGAATGCGCACTAGAGGCCTGATGCTTGGGGCTGGCACAGGTGACGCCAGACTAGTAACACGCACCTCAGGGCGAGTGCGGGGAGCAGGAACAGGACATCCTGGACTGGGCAGGCGCACTGGAGGCCTGATGCGTGGGAGTGGCACAGGTGGCGCCAGACTGGTGACACGCACCTCAGGGCAAGTGCGAGGAGCAGGCACAGGACGTACCAGGCTGGATAGACTTACTGGAGGCCGGGTACGTGGGGCAGGCACAGGATATACTGGGCCGTGGAGGCGCACTGGAGGTCTCGAGCATATAGCTGGCACAACCCGTCCTGGCTGGATGCTTACTTTCGCCCTGCAAACGCAGGGAGCTGGCACAGGACGAACTGGGCTGTGAACACGCAGTGGCGACACAGTGCGCAGCGCCGGCGCAGGATATCCTGGACCGAGAAGGCGAACTGGAGACCAGGAGCGCTGAGCTGGCACCTCCCATCCTGGCTGAATGCTCAACCTAACACAGCGAATGCGGGGCGCGGGCACCGGGCTGTGAATGCGCACTGGTGACACAGTGCGTGTCACCGCATAACACGGTGCTTGCTTCTACACTCGCTCCCCATGGTAAGCACGGGGAGTTGGCTCAGGTCTCCACCCTGACTCTGCCAAACTCCCAGTGTGCCCCCCCAAAAAACTTTTTGGGGGTGCCTCTCGCACTTGTCTCGTGGTTGGTATAGTGCCTCATAATAACGCCGCTCTGCTTTTGCTGCCTCAATCTCCTCCCTCGGGCGGCAATACTTCCCAGCCTGATTCCCGGGTCCTTTCCCGTCCAGAATCTCCTCCCAAGTCCATTCCTGATCACGCTGCTTGGTCCTTTGAAGGTGGGTGATTCTGTCTATGCTGTCAAAAGGAGAGGACCAAGGTGCAGCGTGTGTCTCGTTACACATTTTATTTAATCCGTGAAACTATGCAATACATAAAATAACTGAATAGAACAAAACAACAAACCGTGACGCAGAGGAGAAACAAACACTACTCAAAAATAATCACCCACAAAACCCAGGAAGAAAAACCCCTACTTAAGTATGATCTCCAATTAGAGACAACGAGGACCAGCTGCCTCCAATTGGAGATCATCCCAAACAATCCAACATAGAAATACAAAAACTAGAACCTAAGAACATAGAAATAGAAACATAGGAAAACACAAAACACCCCCTGTCACGCCCTGACCTACTCTACCATAGAAAATAACATCTTACTATGGTCAGGACGTGACAGCCGGACCTACCTACTTGGCCGGACCTAGATACTTGGCCGGACCTAGCTGACTTTCTGGCCGGCAGGCAGGATCTAGCAATCTGGCCGGCTGGCCAGACATAGCTGTCATGTTTTCTATTCATCGTAACTAATGATGCTGTGTACAGTGTGAAGTAGATTTGGTGTTGTTATTCCACTGCATTCCTTCTCAGAGATGTTTCTCTACAAAATAAATATGTTCAACACATTGTTCTTGACTCTGTATCATCAATGCCTTCCAGTTGTCTTGTTCAAGACATTGAATATTGTTTTTATTACCACTGAGTTGTGCAATATTCCCCGGGTAGTAAGCGTAGTGTTGTAGCGGTGGGTCTAAAACTGTTGGACTGAAAACAGTGGCTGTGTGTTTACTGTTCACCCACAGAAACATTGACACTGATCTGAGGAAGTGAGGACTGGAGTTCTGAGGAATTGGATCTAAATCAAACAGAGCTGTTTTCACAGAGAAGCTAAAGTGAAACCAAAGACAATGCAACAGAAAACATGTCGTCTCCCATGAATGACAACTATGGTTGATGACATGTAAGATTAGATTCTGTGGAACAAGGAGTGGAGCTGTAAGGAATTGTGACTATAGCATGAGGCCAGGTATCAGCAGGTAGTCTAGTCAAGCCAGACGTGTATAGCCGTAACCTACATGTTGGTGACCTTTTCTGCTGCTTTTGAGACACGGTTGGATCCCACCCTGAAGCACTACTTGTGTACTAATTAAAACTCTAAACAATCATAACACAGTCACTATTGGTCACTCTATTATGCATTATTATTGTAATATGTATTCATTATAGAATGTTGTCAGTTATTAAAGAGCTAGACATCTCCAATCCTAAAAGCATATATAAAATAAACAATTACAATTTATTTACATAGTGTGTGTGAGAGAGAGATAGGAGAGTGTGTGTGCATTTTGTGTTTAATGTTTCCTTGTCAGCCACCCATCTCTGCTTTTCTGCCTTATAAAAAGCTGAGGTCTGGAACTCCCTCCAGGTCACCTCTCTCTCTCCATTCCTTGGCCTTGGTTGCCTGATGACTCACCCTGAATGTAATTCCTCTGCTCTATCGATCACTACATACATTCATTGTGGAGAAGAAACATCAGTTTGGCCAGGAACAATGTGGATGGTTAGCCAGGGAATGGCCTTGGTACATAAAACATATTTTTTCAGGACAATAAACATATCAGCCTGCCACTCCTGGGAACCCTGTTCATACAGTTGAAGTCGGAAGTTTACATACACTTAGGTTGGAGTCATTAAAACTCATTTTTCAACCACTCCACAAATTTCTTGTTAACAAACAATAGTTTTGGCAAGTCGGTTAGAACATCTACTTTGTGTATGACACAAGTAATTTTTCCAACAACTGTTTACAGACAGATTATTTCACTTATAACTCACTGGATCACAATTCCAGTGGGTCAGAAGTTTACATACACTAAGTTGACTGTGCCTTTAAACAGCTTGGAAAATTCCAGAAAATGATGTCATGGCTTTAGAAGCTTCTAAAGAAAGTCAGGGCACCAAGGAAAATTGTCATCATTTGAGTCAATTGGAGGTGTACCTGTGGATGTATTTCAAGGCCTACCTCCAAACTCAGTGCCTCTTTGCTTGTCATCATGGGAAAATCAAAAGAAATCAGCCAAGACCTCCAGCATCTTCCCCTAACTGTAAACTGAAAATTTTCCTTGGTGCCCCGACTTCCTAGTTAATTACAGTTACAGTTACATGATTAATCAGGTTAATTGCGTAATAATAATTACAGAGAGTTATTTGATAAATATGTCTTCAGTTTAAATGATGCCAAAGACACATGCACAAAGTAGATGTCCTAACCGACTTGCCAAAACTAGTTTGTTCACATATTTCTTGTTCAGTGGTTGAAAAACAAGTTTTAATGACTCCAACCCAAGTGTATGTAAACTTCCGACTTCAACTGTATAGAGGGAAGAGTTAATTGAGAGCTACACATTTTATTTAAATGTATGATTTTATGCCCTGCTTTGTATGTACTGTATAGTGAGTTTCCAAGTGTATCTAAGACTTAGAAAGATCCTCCCAGACCAAGGCATCCAGCTCCATCTGCCTTTTGGTCACTGGATGGGGCTCAGGGACAAGTCCAAGCACATGCTGTGGTCTGTACCATATGATGTCGTCTCTCATTGGCCCAAAAAAATGGTTGGGGCCAACGCGACTCATGGTTTTCACAAAAGCACCACTCTCTGCATGAACGTCTTGCACGATACCAGGGTAAACATTCTGATCATACTCCACCACACACCACTGGATAAACAGAGCTGTTTTCAGAGAAGCTAAAGTGAAATCAAAGACAATGCAACAGTAAAACATGTCGTCTCCCATGAATGAGAACTACAGTTGCTGAAGTGCAAGATTAGGTTCTTTGTAAGACGTGTGGCATTACAGAGTTGGCAAGAGCACAAGCAAACAGATCTACCGGTTCTGCTGTACTGTACCTACGGTAAAATAAAGTAGGCAGGCCTCCTCATACTCTCCTCGGTATTACTCCACACCAGTTTGACAGCTATACATAACATTCCTGAGAAAGGATGTTGACAATGTGTCCATCATCCCCCAATCACTCAGTGGTGCCAACTTGTAACGAGTGGTACTTTACTCTTGACTGAACTCTCAAATCTCCACCATTGTCATGTTCCCTAGCAACAGGTAAAATGACATGTGTTTGTTATCTCAAGATAATGTGTTGCCAAAGGAGACGCAGCTATCCCTTGAAAAGAAACTCATGGCTGACAATGATCTAAGGAAATGAGGTCTGAAGTTCTAAGGAACGGTATCTAGATGAAACGGGAAAAAATAAACAAGAAAACAACTTTGGTTGATGACGTGAGATGAAGTTCTGTCAAACAAGGACTGAAGTTGTAAAGATACTAGGACATGATGGCAGGTATCGACAGGTAGCCTAGCGGTTAGAGAAGCCAGCAACCGGAGGGTTGCCAGGTCGAATCCCGGGTCTTAAGAGAAAAATCATGTGTGAAGTTAGCTGGCAACCTGTATGTGTAACTTTTTGTCTTTTGGAGGAGTTGGGATAAAGTGCAAGTCACATTTCTGTTGGACCTTGTACCTGTACAATTGGACAAATAAAGTAATGTTAATGTGAGATTAAGGTCTGTGAAACCACAACACAGAAAATAATGATTTTTATAAGACTGGTTTATTTTTCCAATGACAATGGTACAGACAACATGGAAGCATAGAGAGGAGGAAAGAGAAAGAGAGGGGTTCTGAAGTTATGGCCACCACCAGGGAGGGAGAGAGAGGAGGGGTTCTGAAGTTATGGACACCACCAGGGAGGGAGAGAGAGGAGGGGTTCTGAAGTTATGGCCACCACCAGGGAGGGAGAGAGAGGAGGGGTTCTGAAGTTATGGCCACCACCAGGGAGGGAGAGAGAGGAGGGGTTCTGAAGTTATGGACACCACCAGGGAGGGAGAGAGAGGAGGGGTTCTGAAGTTATGGCCACCACCAGGGAGGGAGAGAGAGGAGGGGTTCTGAAGTTATGGACACCACCAGGGAGGGAGAGAGAGGAGGGGTTCTGAAGTTATGGACACCACCAGGGAGGGAGAGAGAGGAGGGGTTCTGAAGTTATGGACACCACCAGGGAGGGAGGGAGCAAGGTAAGAGTACCAAATGGAGTAAAAGATATCGTATCAAAACATTTCATATTTTTTATATATATATTTATATAGGACTAATAATTATCTTTTAACTATGCAAAGGAAGGAATGCCCTTTTTATTTGTTTAAGCCTCGATTTCTACTAAGAGACAACTTTATTCAAAGAGGAGACAACTTTATTTAAAAAAGACACAGGATAGACACGCGGGGCTTTAGGGGCCTGTGATCCTGTCCGATGTGGAGTCGAGTCTCAGTGTGGCACGATTGGGCGTGTCCAGGGGTCAGAGTGCGCGTGTGGACCAGCCTCAGCGGGAGAACGTCTTTCCCCTGAAAACAGACAAAAAAAAAAGTTAGCTAGAAATCAATTAAAAAGTCTTGCCACACAGACACTTTATTGGCAGCTCGCCCTAAAGCCTATTCTACTGAGGGATTGGGGCGGCAGGGTGGTTAGAGCATTGGACTAGAAGGTTGCAAGTTCAAATCCCCAAGCTGACAAGGTACAAATCTGTCGTTCTGCCCCTGAACAAGGCAGTTAACCCACTGTTCCTAGGCCGTCATTGTAAATAAGAACTTGTTCTTAACTGACTTGCCTAGTTAAATAAAGGTTAATAAAAAATGACTGCTTCTAGGTGTTTTTCCTTCAATGTTTTAAAGGAAAACCCTCTCGCCCGCCACGAGGTCCAAGGTAGGCTCCTCGTTGGCGCTGACTAGGTGACAAACTTTTTGAAAGATATAGTTGACAGCTGAAGGCAGATACAGTTCCTTCAGATAGGATATATATACACCCCACGACTTATTCCACATTTGTTGTGTTACAGCCTGAATTCCAAATATATTTCCCCCCCCCATCCATCTACACACAATACCCCATAATGTCAAAAAGAAAACATGCTTATTTTACAAATGTTTGAAAATGTATTGAAAATGCCTCCCGAGTGGCGTAGTGGTCTAGGCACTGCATCACAGTGTTTGAAGCGTCACTACAGACCCGGGTTCAATCCCAGGCTGTGTTACAACCGGCCGTGACTCGGAGTCCCAAAGGGCGGCGCACAATTGGCCCAGTGTTGGCCGGGTTAGGGGAGGGTTTGGCCTGGGGAGCTTTACTTGGCTCATTGCGACTCCTTGTGGTGGCCTGGGCACCTGCAGGCTGACTGTCAGTTAAACAGTGTTTCCTCCAACACATGGGTGCAGCTGGCTTCCGGGTTAAGCGGGCGGGTGTTAAGAAGCGCAGTTGGGCGGGTCATGTTTCGGAGGACACATGACTCAACCTTCACCTCTCCCGAGCCCGTTGGTGAGAAAAGGGGGGTAAAATAAAGAAAAAACATATATACGGTACCAGTCAGAAGTTGGGACACCTACACATTCCAGTTTAAAAAAAATATATATATTTGTACTATTTTTACATTGTAGAATAACACATGGAATCATGTAGTAACCAACAAAAAAAAATGTGTTAAATCAAAATATATTTTATATTTGAGATTCTTCAAAGTAGCCACCATTTGCCTTGACAGCTTTGCACACTCTTGGCATTCTCTCAACTAGCTTCATGAGGTAGTCACCTGGAATAATTTAATTAACAGGTGTGCCTTGTTTAAAGTTCATTTGTGGAATTTCTTTCCTTCTTAACCCTCCTGCTGTGTTCCTGCTCGAATTGGACCGATTTACAAGTTCTCTCTGAAAAATGTAGTTCATTTAACCTGATTCTCATAAGGTTACATGACTTTGTCCACACAGGGCATCTGAACACACCAAATACATGATGATTTTCATAACATTTTGGGTGTTTTATTTAACTTTTGTACACCTATGGTGTTCCCGGTCAAAAATGACCGGTCATCAGAAATGAATGGGTGAGACTACAATTAGTGTATAAAATTGAGTTCAGGCACATGCCCATTCATCAGATGGACACACTTCCTCTCCCAGACCCCACATACATGTGTGTTTGAGCACACACACACACACACACACACACACCCCTCACTCCCCTTCTTGGCTTCCATGGCAACCCCCACAGGAAACTTTCCTTAACATATATCTTTCCCCCATGGGAACCACATTCTCACAAACAAAATCGCAACATTGTTTCAATAATATATAGAACTTCTCACAGCTCTGGTATAAAGCTTTTTTGAGGCCTTGCTCACAGTCCATTCTGTGGCAGCACAATGACCAAACGATATACTGTATGTGAGGCTCTTGATCATATCTTTCATAATGACACTGGTGAGGAGGAGAGAGTCCTTGTTAAACTTTGACACAAAGTAGTCTGTGATAAATAGCACAATATGTTTCACCTGAGTATTTGTTATAGTCAAAATAATCCATACATTATAGTTTTTTTTACTCAAAAACAAGTTGTATGAGCTCAGGTCAATGAGGCCTACAGGCCATAAATAGCAAATAGAAGTTCAAAACGTCTAATGTTCACAAGAACTTAAGTTGATAAAAAGATCTAAACACAACATTAGGTGATAATAAATGTATTATGGATTCATAATCAGCTATAAAATGGGGACGGTCATTTTGGACCAGGAACACATAATTCATTCAATGAAACAAACACAACATGAAGGATAATGCGCTTGAGCCAATCAGTTGTGTTGTGACAAGGTAGGGGGATATACAGAAGATAGACCCATTATGGCAAGAACAGCTCAAATAAGCAAAGAGAAACGACAGTCCATCATTACTTTAAGACATGAAGGTCAGTCAGCACGGAACATTTCAAGAACTTTGAACGTTTCTTCAAGTGCAGTCGCAAAAACCATCAAGCGCTATGATGAAACTGGCTCTCATGAGGACCGCCACAGGAAAGGAAGACCCAGAGTTACCTCTGCTGCAGAGGATAAGTTCATTAGAGTTACCAGCCTCAGAAATTGCATCCCAAATAAATGCTTCACAGAGTTAAAGTAACAGACACATCAACTGTTCAGAGACTGTGTGAACATGGTTGAATTGCTGCAAAGAAACCACTACTAAAGGACACCAATAAGAAGAGACTTGCTTGGGCCAAGAAACACGAGCAACGGACATTAGACATTAGGAAATGATTCGTCCAAATGCGAGTTTGTTTCCAACCGCCGTGTCTTTGTGAGATGCAGAGTAGGTGAATGGCTGATCTCCGCAATGACTGACCTTCATGTCTTAAAGTAATGAATTGTCATTTCTCTTTGCTTATTTGAGCTGTTGTATTGCCCCAAACATAACACTTTTTTGTATTCAGAACTAAAATGTAATTGCTTTGCCACATTTTCCACAGCATTACTTCAGTGCCTTGTTCCAAACAGGATGCATGTTTTGGAATATTTGTATTCTGTACAGGCTTCCTTCTTTTCACTCTGTAAATTAGGTTAGTATTGTGGCATAACTACAATGTTGTTGATCCATCCTCATTTTGCTCCTATCATAGCCATTAAACTCTGTTTTAAAGTCACCATTGGACTCACTGTCATATCCCTGAGCAGTTTCCTTCCTCTCTGGCAACAGAGTTAGGAAGAACATCTGTATCTTTGTATTGACTGGGTGTATTGATACACCATCCAAAGTGTAATAATAGCTTCACCATGGTCAAAGGGATATTCAATGTCTGCTTTTTACATCTTTAGCCATTTTCCAATGGGTGCCCTTCTTTACAAGGCATTGGAAAACCTCCCTGGTCTTTGTGGTTGAACCGGTGTTTGAAATTCACTGCACGACTGAGGGAACTTACAGATAATTCATTGTATGTACAGAGATTAGGTAGTTATTAAAAAATAATGTTAAACACTATTATAGCACAGAGTGAGTCCATGCAATTTATTATGTGACTTGTTAAGCCCATTTTTACTCCTGAACTTATTTAGGCTTGAATCCTTATTGACTCACCACATTTCAGCTTTTCATTAATTTGTAAAACATAAAAACATAATTCCACTTTGACATTATGGGGGATTGTGTGTAGGCCAGTTTAATCCATTTTAAATTGAAGCTGTAACAGAAGGTGGAAAAAGGGGTGTGAATACTTTCAGAAGGCCCTGTAGATTAGGGCTGACAATATAGTCGACTGGTCGATTGTTTGGTTGATAGGCTGTTAGTCGACCTAGATTTCTTTAGTCGAGCAAAACATCATTGTGATTTTAAATCATGGTGTACAAGACACCCGTCTGATTCGTGCCTGTCTGAGTGGACTGATCCATTGTGGAGGCCTTGGGGATGGCACAGTCCAAGACGTGCTACTGGAATTGTATATGGTTACATTATGTAAGAACAACGGTGCAACAGAAATAAAAATATCATTTTAGAACAAATGCGCTTTCTCCCGTGTTGGATAGTGGTCGCGGTTGTGAAACATCAGTGCGCTGTATCTACAGAAATAAGACAGATCCTACTTCTGTTGCCTGTTTGAGTGTTAAAAACCTACTGACACTGAGCACCAAGCCTCACGTAACAATTTCACAAATTCAGACGTTTTTAATCTTTGCTATGCTGAAATAAAGGCTATACACCTTTTCCGTTAGACCAGCCTCTAGTATTATTTAGTGTCGTTTACACGGTTACAAATTGCCTGAAATTATATTTTCCCTTATTGTTATTATAATAATTTATGTCTATGATTAGTAGGTTTAGTTTAGCAGCCTTATATAACCACCATCAGGCTGTAGGCCTAAGAGCCATCCTGTTTAATACCATAACTTACTTAAGCCTATATTTTAATAATTTATTTGTTCATGTCATCACACAGCATGAGTCAATCATGATGTGAAATGCAATCAAGCAATTTAGTTTATTTTATTTTTAAAGCAACCATTGAATAATTAGCATAAACAATAAATAGGCCTAAACCATTCCATTTCGGAAATTGCATTCACGAACGCGACTGTTTAGTCCTTGCTGCAATAAAGGCTTTACAAAAAAACGTTAGAAACACACACTGGTATGCTTACCATTATTTAGTGTTGTTTATATTGTTCCTAACAGTCACAAAACTTATATTATAATCTAACAGCACCTGTTTGGCACATATAGATCTAATATGGACACAGCGCTTCCTAACTACCATCCTATAGGTTCTCTCCAACCCTGTTCCTGGAGAACTACCATCCTATAGGTCCCCTCCCCAACCCTCTTCCTGGAGAACTACCATCCTATAGGTTCTCTTTCCAACCCTGTTCCTGGAGAACTACCATCCTTCCTATAGGTTCTCTCTCCAACCCTGTTCCTGGAGAACTACCATCCTTCCTATAGGTTCTCTCTCCAACCCTGTTCCTGGAGAATTACCATCCTTCCTATAGGTTCCCTCTCCAACCCTGTTCCTGGAGAACTACCATCCTATAGGTCCTCTCCAACCCTGTTCCTGGAGGACTACCATCCTATAGGTCCCCTCCCCAACCCTCTTCCTGGAGAACTAACATCCTATAGGTTCACTCCAACCCTGTTCCTGGAGAACTACCATCCTATAGGTTCCCTCTCCAACCCTGTTCCTGGAGAACTACCATCCTATAGTTTCTCCCTCCAACCCTGTTCCTGGAGAACTACCATCCTATAGGTTCTCCCTCCAACCCTGTTCCTGGAGAACTACCATCCTATAGGTTCTCTCTCCAACCCTGTTCCTGGAGAAGTACCATCCTATAGGTTCACTCTCCAACCCTGTTCCTGGAGAAGTACCATCCTATAGGTTCTCTCTCCAACCCTGTTCTTGGAGAACTACCATCCTATAGGTCCTCTCCCCAACCCTCTTCCTGGAGAACTACCATCCTATAGGTTCTCTCTCCAACCCTGTTCCTGGAGAACTACCATCCTTCCTATAGGTTCTCTCTCCAACCCTGTTCCTGGAGAACTACCATCCTTCCTATAGGTTCTCTCTCCAACCCTGTTCCTGGAGAATTACCATCCTTCCTATAGGTTCTCTCTCCAACCCTGTTCCTGGAGAACTACCATCCTTCCTATAGGTTCTCTCTCCAACCCTATTCCTGGAGAACTACCATCCTATAGGTCCTCTCCAACCCTGTTCCTGGAGGACTACCATCCTATAGGTTCTCTCTCTAACCCTGTTCCTGGAGAACTACCATCCTTCCTATAGGTTCTCTCTCCAACCCTGTTCCTGGAGAACTACCATCCTTCCTATAGGTTCTCTCTCCAACCCTGTTCCTGGAGAACTACCATCCTATAGGTCCTCTCTCCAACCCTGTTCCTGGAGAACTACCATCCTATAGGTCCTCTCTCCAACCCTGTTCCTGGAGGACTACCATCCTATAGGTCCTCTCCCCAACCCTGTTCCTGGAGAACTACCATCCTATAGGTTCTCTCTCCAACCCTGTTCCTGGAGGACTACCATCCTATAGGTTCTCTCTCCAACCCTGTTCCTGGAGAACTACCATCCTATAGGTTCCCTCTCCAACCCTGTTCCTGGAGAACTACCATCCCAGCGCTCCATAACAACTTTTTCTTGATCTCCAGTACTTACTACAACTAGTCAAATTTATTCCAGACATCTGACTTCCCTTTTACCTCCTGTGCAACCAGTAAACATTCCCGTTTTGAGTTTGTCACGTCCTCTGCATCCATTTTGCTGTCACGTGTGTTATGGTGTTCAGAGTTTGTTATAACCAATTTATTGATGTGGTTATGATATGCTATAGGTCAGGCCCTATTGGTCACATGCATGCGAGGGTTGAGAGCAAGGGTTGAGGGAATACGCAATATACACACACACTGTTGATGTGTGGTGGTCGCTGCAGTAGAGAGGAGAGAGAGAGAGAGACAAAGGGTGTTCGTCACACAGTCGCTCAATGTCTTTTTTAACACAGCAAGTCTGAGCCAGGCCCGGCACAATCAAATCAATTGCGGTCGGACTCCCTCTATTCATTTGTGTGTCTTAATTATTGAATCAAACACTTCGCTTAAAGCATCAGACAAGCTCAGTACATATAGTTGATTTGATTAAAAGACATTCGATGCGTCTATATGGAAAAATACACATTTAAAAATGTTGACCAATCGATTGGTCGAAAGAACAGACGACTCTTGGTCAACACACAAAAGGTCAACACCTATGGCCTTCATGCAGGAGTAAAAAAAAAATACAGATACCACACCTTCCGCCTAAATGTTGACCCAACCATGTCAACTACCGCTGACTAAATCCCAGAATGTGAAACAAGAGTACACCCCTGCTTCCTTCCACCCAGAGCAGAGCTCCCTGAGGAACAGTGGCATAGAATTCCCCGGAGTCACAGTTAAATATTCATATTTAGACAAGGGCTCTTCTGTTTCAGACAGAGGGGGAGTGCTGGTCAGATCCACAGATCCCACACAGCAATAGGGACCAAACTGAGTGTGAGTGGGGGGAGCTTGTAAAAATTCCACCTGAGCCCACTTCAAACAGCGTTGCTAGTGTCAGAGCAGTTCTAGTAGGACACACACAATGAACGAACAAACACACAACTGTTGAAATAAGACCGCCCTCACAAACACAGTAGCCTACAGACAATAGAACATTACAGGAGGGTTCTAAGGAATCTGTAGAATCTATTCTTTTATCAGCTTCTAAGGAATCTCTGCAATCCATTCATTTATCAGCTGTGGTTTGGGCGAAGGCTGCAACTTGGTACCAGAGATGTAGAGAGAGCACACACTTCCACCCTGGCTGTGTTCGGTGGTATTTAATTAAGAAAGGAATGTCGAGGTGGGCGAGGGACGTGAAAATATTTCATACACAACATTTAAAAAAAGCATTATCAGGGACAATAAGATCTGGGGACATGGTGAAAGTAGCCAGTGTGCTTCAATAAATGACAACAGATGAACTGATCTCTTTGATCTTTGAGAACAGGCTGCACTCACAGGCACACAGTCCCAGCAGGGTGAATTTCCCATATGACTTGATTTTAAAGGACAGAAGTGTCCTACAGGCAGTGCTGCTAGCTAGAGTCAACATTAGGTCACCCACATCCCAGTGAACCCAATGGCTGGCAGTGGAATAAGCCAGACCTGGGTCCAAATAGTATGTATATTTTTTCAACTACTCTGAACGTTTTGTTCGAGCATTGGCTGGAGTGCCAGGTGGGCGGGGCTTGCACTTTTGGGACTATTCCATTAGTTCCAGGCAAGCTCAATCAAGCACAGTGCAGGACCATATTCTAAAAGCATCTGAGAGTAGGTGTGCTGATCTAGGATCCCCCTCCCACATAAACATGTAATAGTATCCATAGTGAGCTAAAAGGCTAAACTGATCCTAGATCAGCACTCCAACGCTGAAGTGCAGAGCAGCAGGAACTTACGACATGGTCTTCATCTCCTTCTTCTCAGCGTCTGGTCGAGCCCTGTTCAACACCTTGAGGAAGTCGGAAGTCTTAGCCCTCATACGTGTGTGGATGTAGGCCTGGGGGGGGGGGGGGGGACAGAGACATACCTTAATACACACCTACTGAACCAACAGCTCACTGACACACACTAACTGACCTCAACTCATACCAGGCAGGAATCTGAAAAGCACATATTTACACACCTGTAACTTTTTACAATGGAAAGCCCATCAGATACCTTTATGATCACAGACTGCAGCGTTTTACCATGCTAGTGCCGGTAAAGTAGGGCAGGTAAAGCAGGGCCCTAGTTAGGACAGGAAAAGTTATTCCCTTAACCCTTGCTTAATCTATGTCCAGAAAACTGTTCCTTTACATGGTAGTGCAGGTACGGTAGGGCCCTAGTAAGGCCAATAGTTAGTGCTCATTTTGGAGCACTATATTGGGTAGTGCAGGTACAGTAGTGTCCTAGTTAGGGCAGTGCAGAAGTTGGGACTAATAGGGTCCTAGTTAGTATACTAGTTAGGGAAGTCACCTTGGAGCACTTTATGTGGTAGTGCAGGTAGTCCCTGAAGGTGTGGATGAGGTTGATGGTGTTGTCTCTGGCGTTGGCATTGGTGTGACGTGGGAACAGGACTGAGAGGACAGGAGAAATAACACATTACCACAAAGACATTGGAATTAGGCTGATGACTGACCTGATATTCAAGCTAATGTTTGTTTATGATCATCCACTGACGACTTTCTATCATGTCACTAGCGTTAGAAACAGACTAATTAATTGCATGTCTAGTTTAAGTAAACAAAATATATATTTAACAGTCACACAATTCAGCTCTAGGCACTATCTTGTACAGTACACCCATGTAATTCCCAGGAAGGCCCAAAATGCCATTTGGAAGAGTCCAGGAATCAGAAGGGAATAAGCAGGAAATCCAGAATCCTCCAGCCAGGATTTGTGGAAAACCTGGGAAAGGTTGGTACAGACCGAAGGTGATGTAGCCGATGTTGTCTCCAACGGCAGCGTCAGTGTCCTTCAGCTCCAGCGGCGGCTCCCGGTGGCTGAACAGAACCTGGGGGGCAGTGTGACTGGCTCGCCGACCCTCCTTAAACTCCTACAAACAGAGACAGATAGAGCAACACAGACAGACAGTGAGACACATACAAAGAGCGACACACACACACACACACACACACACACACACACACACAGACAGTGAGACACATACAAAGAGCGACACACACACACGGTTGTCCATGACAAATACCTAATAGTGTAGAGAGCAAATAAGATATTTAATAAATCATTTACACAGACATGGAGAGGTGATGGGGTTTCATCATTACTGGAGTGAACTACCTTTAGGCAACAGCGCAAAGATACTTTGGCACCCTTTCTCCTTTTCACAACTACATACTGTATTGTAATTACATCATTTTGTACCGTACTCGTTTTGTACCAAGCTCGTTTTAATCATGTGAGAGGCGGTTCCTGTTAAGGGTAATAAACTTGAGTAGGGATGCACGATATCAGCGAACATATCGGAATCGGCCGATATTAGCTAAAAATGCCAATGTCAAAGCTGACGTGCATACCTATAACGTAGGTAAATGATGTAATGACGCCACGTAACATTTTGTGCTACACAGTATTCCTAACCTAGCCCACAATGTCTGCTGTGTGGATCGAGCAGTCAACAAGCCGAACAGTCATTTGAAAGAGTAAGAACATTTCAGCGAGACAACTCAAAGGCCAAATCCATTAAACGGCAAGATAATAGAATTCGTTGTCCTTGACAACCGTTCTCTGTCGTGGGTGATGTTGGCTTTCACGACTGGTCGAGCACCGGTACACACTACCAAGTGTGCTATTTTTCAGATATTGCCCTACCGGAGTTACACAGTAATAGCGTCACGACTGACATTTGGACCAGCGATATCAGCCCCATGAGCATGCGGAGTCTGACAGCACAGAGGGTCGTCGAACCGTATTTCATGCTCATGAATGTGCTGGTTGTCACACTGCTGCTGCCATTTCAATGGTATGTGAGAACATGTTTGAAACATGAACACACTAGCTAGCTCCATTCGAACAACTGACTGGAGAAATAAGCTCATCAACAGCAGACGTGATACCCTCTGTCATGGCATTGAAACGCCTGCTCGACAAAACTGCCCACACAGGCTGTGAACAAGCGAGTCGGTGGCATTCTCTCTTTACTGTGTCGCCACCATGCTCGATGCTAGTTACAAGGACCACTACCTCGATGCAGACAAGAAACAGGGTTTACGTGATATGTTACATACACAGCTGGACAAGATGGAAGCGGACATAGTGACAGTGCGCACCGAGGAAGAGAGGCCACGGACAAACAGAGCTGAAACTTCAGTGCTTGACATGTATGATGAAATCCTGGTTGAGAATGAAACGACTGAACGAAACAGCACAGCAAGTAAGTGAAAGAAATGAGTTTTGATGATGTTTTACTGGTAATGGGGACAGACGTACATGCCAACAAGATAACTTTGTCAGTGTGGTAACCTTTATTTTACTAGGCAAGTCAGTTAAGAACAAATTGTTATTTTCAATGACGGCCTAACAAGGACAACGCTGGGGCAATTGTGCGCCACCCTATGGGACTCCCAATCACGGCCGGATGTGATACAGCCTGGATTCGAACCAGGGACTGTAGTGACTCCTCCTGCACTGAGATGCAGTGCTTTAGACCGCTGCATCCATGTGTGTTTTAACTATTTAACTGTACTAAAATGCTTAAAAGGCCGCTAAAATGTTAAATATCGGTATAGGGTTTTTTTGGCAAGGAAAATATTGGATATCGGTATCGGCCAAAAATGTCATATCGGTGCATTACTACTTGAGAGAGAAATATTGTTTTACCTGCATGAACACTTTCCCAAGGATGACATCATCGTCGTCTTTGAACACAGTGCTGAACACCACTGTCACTCTGTCCTTCTTGGCCTCCAGATACCTGAGGACAAACACAGAAACATGTCAACAACCAGTAGTCACCTCAGTGACATGGAATACTGGCGGTAAAAAAAAGGGTTTCTTGGATTTAAAAATGTATACAGTACCAGTCAAAGGTTTAGACACCTACTCATTCAAGGGTTCTTATTTTTACTATTTTCTACATTTTAGAATAATAGTGAAGACATCAAAAATATTAAATACAACATATGGAATCATGTAGTAAGCAAAAAAAAGTGTTATACAAATCAAAATATATTTTATATTGGAGATTCTTCAAAGTAGCCACCCTTTGCCTTGATGACAGCTTTGCACACTCTTGGCAGTCTCTCAACCAGCTTCATGAGGTAGTCACCTGGAATGCATTTCAATTAAGAGGTGTGCCTTGTTAAAAGTTCATTTGTGGAATTTCTTTCCTTCTTAATGCATTTGAGCCAATCGGTTATGTTGTGACAAGGTAGAGGTGATATATTACATTAAGACCAGTCCGTATTGACTGGTCTTAATGTAATGGACTGTTGTTTCTCTTTGCTTATTTGAGCTGTTCTTGCCATAATATGGACTTGGTCTTTTACCAAATATGGTAATCTTTTGTATATCCCCCCACCCCACCCACTACCTTGTCACAACACAACTGATTGGCTCAAATGCATTAAGGAATGAAATTCCACAAAATTAACTTTTAAGAAGGTACACCTGTTAATTGAAATGCATTCCAGGTGACTACCTCATGAAGCTGGTTCACAGAACGCCAAGTGTGCAAAGCTGTCATTAAGCCAAAGGGTGGCTATTTGAAGAGTCTCAAATATAACATTTGTTTAACATTTTTTGGTTACTACACGATTCAATAGGTCCTTTTTCATAGTTTTGATGTCTTCACTATTATTCTACAATGTAGAAAATAGTAAAAATAAAGAAAAACCCTTGAATGAGTAGGTGTTTTTAAAACTTGACCGGTAGTGTGTGTGATTGAGATATACACACACACACTTCAAAACCTTATTCCTTATGATTTTTGACAGTTTCACCATTTATGAATGTGTTATTCAATGTGTTTTTATGGGCCATAGCAGTAAAGGCAAAATTCTATATTTTAACAAGTAATTGTTTTGATACCTACAGGGGTCCTAAAATTCCAAATCAAATAGCTAAATGATCTGTCATGACCACCTCAAAACAATTACATATGTTTTAGTAGAACCCCCCCACCCAAAGCCTCAGACTTTTAGTGGTCAACAACAAATAGCATCCTTGTTTTTGTTTATGGTTACTTCAATACATTTTCATCCAGGCAGTGCAGTGGCCACCTACATGGACTCGTCGTCTCTGTAGTGGACCACGGCCCTCTTCTCTCCCTCCTTGCCCTCCTCCTGGAACTTGAAGTACTTCTCAAACACCGAGGCAAAGCAGTTCCTCTTCAGCATGCCTGCCTGGTGGATCACTTCCTCCTTGTTGGCCGGGACCGCATCCAGGTCAAAGAGCAGGGACACGTTGTAGCCTAGGAGACGGCCAATCACAGACAAGATCAGCTATTGTTCAATATAATTATTAAATCGCTAGAAAACTTCTTAGTAAGAGGTTTACTATCTATGACATGGTGTCAATCGTGTGTCAATCTCTGAGGGGAATGGGGGTCAAAAACGGCCTATAGCAAATTACAATACGAATAAAACCCAAATTCTGCATTGACTTTCCAACAAAGTAAACTATTAAGCAAAAAAAAATAATGAACAACGTGTTGGCCTAAATGCAAAGCGTTAGACCTGGTGCCAACCAAAGACAGCGTATCACCCAGTAAACACTATCCATAGTTTCAATCCCGGAGGAGGACGTGGGTGCATGGTGTTATTTTAATTGAATGTGTCTACACTTCAGGCTGTGGAAAAAACGAAAGCAGGAAAACAAGAAGCAGTTGTTTATTTTTTACATTTGAGTCATTTACAGTCACAGCTAGGTGGTGGGACAACCACATACTGTATCTCAGTCACAGCTAGGTGGTGGGACAACCACATACAGTATCTCAGTCACAGCTAGGTGGTGGGACAACCACATACTGTATCTCAGTCACAGCTAGGTGGTGGGACAACCACATACTGTATCTCAGTCACAGCTAGGTGGTGTCACAACCACATACAGTATCTCAGTCACAGCTAGGTGGTGTCACAACCACATACAGTATCTCAGTCACAGCTAGGTGGTGTCACAACCACATACAGTATCTCAGTCACAGCTAGGTGGTGTCACAACCACATACAGTATCTCAGTCACAGCTAGGTGGTGTCACAACCACATACAGTATCTCAGTCACAGCTAGGTGGTGTCACAACCACATACAGTATCTCAGTCACAGCTAGGTGGTGTCACAACCACATACTGTATCTCAGTCACAGCTAGGTGGTGTCACAACCACATACAGTATCTCAGTCACAGCTAGGTGGTGTCACAACCACATACAGTATCTCAGTCACAGCTAGGTGGTGTCACAACCACATACAGTATCTCAGTCACAGCTAGGTGGTGTCACAACCACATACAGTATCTCAGTCACAGCTAGGTGGTGTCACAACCACATACAGTATCTCAGTCACAGCTAGGTGGTGGGACAACCACATACAGTATCTCAGTCACAGCTAGGTGGTGTCACAACCACATACTGTATCTCAGTCACAGCTAGGTGGTGGGACAACCACATACAGTATCTCAGTCACAGCTAGGTGGTGTCACAACCACATACTGTATCTCAGTCACAGCTAGGTGGTGTCACAACCACATACTGTATCTCAGTCACAGCTAGGTGGTGTCACAACCACATACTGTATCTCAGTCACAGCTAGGTGGTGTCACAACCACATACAGTATCTCAGTCACAGCTAGGTGGTGGGACAACCACATACAGTATCTCAGTCACAGCTAGGTGGTGTCACAACCACATACTGTATCTCAGTCACAGCTAGGTGGTGGGACAACCACATACTGTATCTCAGTCACAGCTAGGTGGTGGGACAACCACATACTGTATCTCAGTCACAGCTAGGTGGTGGGACAACCACATACTGTATCTCAGTCATAGTTAGTACATTTTTCCTGAATAAAGTAGCTACCAGCAAAGTCAGTCGTAATAATATAAGTAAAGTGTGGGTGTTGGACCTCCGTAAGGGATAGGCTATATGACGCGCTGTTGATCATTCTCTGAGTAGTTGGAGTCATTAACATTGTGACAGTGGTAACTTACATAGGGAGAGTGGACCGTAGTTACATAATACTTACACGCCTCGGGTGAAACCAGGAAGTTCCCATAGACCCGCTTCAGCAGCTGAAAGGAGGGAGGGATTTGGTGTGTTATTAGGGCCAGTAACAGAGAGCAAAGGCACCAACAGAGTCAGACACCAGCTATGCAACATCAGAGAGCTAGAGTGGACTGGTAGGGATGGATGTCTCAGTGTAGATAATGGTAAGGGGAGATCATAAGCCTTCCCCTAAAACAACGGTTACCTGTCAATGTGGAATCACTGAAATGTAGCCCATGTTCTGAACAAAAAAGGCAATAATATGCAAATGCAGCTTCCACATGTCAAAACAGAGATGACATAACTTCTATTATAAGAAGCTGTACTGCAACTCAGTTTCCTTTACAGTAAAATTGCAAGAGTGCACCATTGTGACACATGTATTTATGTATTGTGTAAATCTATTATGTAACACGTAAAGCAGAACATTTCTACACGAAAATGTGTTTTGTTGTGGGTTAGTGAAGAAAGGTGACAAGGTGAACCAAATGTACATTGAGTGACTGAAAAGGACAAGGCTTGATTAGCTGAACATGTTCTCACAAGGCCACTTTGTTTTTGCAGTAGTTAAACTAGCTTTCTATACCACTACAACGAAGAACGGAGCTTGAAGTAGGATACAAGGCAATGAAGGCAGACATTCATTTTCTATGGTCAGGTGACAGGACTGGGACATGATCTGGTCCTTTAAAAAAAACACACCACTGTGCAGCAAGTGATATAGGTGTTCCTTTCCACAGCTCTTTTCCTCCATGATCTTAAAGTGCTCGACAGGTAAAAGCAATACTGTTAAAACCTATCCAGTCCTTTGATCCAGTAGTGCTCGCAGAGAGTAAGAAAACAAGGACTGGTAGACTACAGGAAAGCAGTCATGGTGTTCATTAGGCAACATTTAGCTGTCTCAGTCAGCACTTCCTCCTTATAGGGTGAGTCAGAAAGCACTTCCTGTTTCTGTAAGAAACCACTGCTGCTGCTGCTTTCTTCCATACATGGTGAGGATGTACAAAGCCCTGACATCCTGCTTTACAGACATTTCTCCCTTTTCACATAAAATAAACACATCTACTCAGACACACATTTTAAACTACAATTGAAGCTATGATGAGTGCCATGGGTTAGTTTTCAAGCATTACATTTTAGTAATTTAGCAGACACCCTTTTACAGAGCAACTCACAGACGTGAGTGCATACATTTTCATCCTTAAAAAAAAATATATGTGACTCGTTTCAGGAAACTAGCTGTATGTCGCACATCACTACTTCACAGGAGCAGCATTTGAACGTAAACTTTATAATTCATTTATCAAAATGCATTTTTTTTGCAAGAAATGCATTCTGGAACAATGCCTTAATAACAAACTTGTATGCCATATGGAAACACAAATAAAGTTGTTAAATTACGAGCCTAGTTGGTTTAGCCATGGAAAAAGACTGCATCCTTCCCGCTAGCAATGATTGGCTGAGAAAAGGAGTGGGCTGGACATGCTGCGAGACGAGTTCGGATTGGTCTGCCATGTAATGCGCTTCTGTCTATAATATGAGCTGGTCAGTATGTGTAGGTAATCCTTTTTAATGCTGATTTAGTGTTGCTCTCCTCTTTCTGGAGGACTGAGTTCTGAAATCAGTGGAATTAGAGTAAGATAGCTAAGGAGACAATCCTGGCATTTGATTGCAAATATGCAGATGGAGTCCAAAAGTTAAATAATTTCCTGTGGGAATCAAACCCACAACCCTGGCGTTGCAAGCGCCATGCTCTACCAACTGAGCTACACGGGACATATCTGTAGATTGAACGGAGGGCAAGGGAGGTACAGATGCTGGTGTGTGTGTGTCACCTCATCAGCTCCGTGCTCCTGCAGCTCCTTGTAGAACTTGAGGGAGATGCTGACCATCAGCTTGGTCTTGTCCCCATCGGGGTTGGAGATGTGGTAGAGGACACCATCAAAATCTACAGTTCAGAGAAAAGCCACCAGTTACAAACAAGCACCCACCTGGACAACTCACTCCTGAAAATAGCATAATATTGTTAAAACTGCATGGTACTGCGTGGAAATATTAATAACCACTAGTCCTTAACTCACCTGCAAATGTCACCTCCACTGCCTCTGGTTTAGTCCTACAAATTGAGAGGATTACGTGTCAAATATGTATGAAACTGAATGCATGATAATATAACAAATTCGGCCATGTTTTGTTGAGTAGGCTTAACTAATAACAACGCTTAATTTGCTGCCAGTATAATAATATTCTGCAGCAGCAGTTACCATGTTGGTATATTCGTGTAAACCATTTTGGTTTTCGTGCAACTTGCAATTGTATTTCAAGAAAGCACTCCTTGGGGTTTAGAGGTTGTCTATAACTGCAGCTCCTCTCCCCAGAGAGTTGCACTGACAAGACCCAACTTGGGGATGCTGGAATGCGGAAGAGGCCAACAATGCGATGGCTAATATATTGCTAGCTATATTCGTTAGCAGCTATCTAGTCTGAGTATTCATTTCCTTAAATTGAACGAGTCTAGCTAATACAAGGTTAACCCATAACGATACGTTCTCTTTCTCAATTCAAAGCGAGGAGAGATGAACGCAAACTAGTTAGCTAGCTACTATACCATGAACTAGAAAAGCAGGTTATTTTATTGCGGTGATTAGCATAGCAGCCAGCGATATGTATAGTTAGCTAGCTAACAACACGGCTGGACATATTTGTGAAAAATGGAAAAATCGGCAGTTCATTGGGACAAAAACTGAGGGGATGCCGACAAGCACACGTAAGCTAGAGTTCGCTTAGCGTTACCCCCGTATTGGGGCTAGACAGTTGTCAGAAACGCTTCCCCTGCCCAGCTAGTCTAGCTAGCCAAAGCTAACCAGTGACAGACACACCCCGTTATTCCGGCTAAGCGATGTCTCCTGCAGAGGCGCGTGCCACTTGATTCGGTTAAATCAGAATATTACTGTACGTGTCAAATCTATAGTCACTGTTCTGTCAATTCCACCAGCCACACATTTTCCATCCATCATTCATTGTCGAGCAAATAATAAGATAAGGCTACTGTTAGCTATTCGGTAGCTAGCAAGCTAGTCTGGAACAATGATTTCTCACCCATTGGATGCGCTGTCAAATTTCAACGTCAGCGTCTCTTCTATAATCCGGTTGTTGATTTCTAGCAGAATCATTGCAGCGGACTGGGGAATACGTTTAAATCGAAATATAAAATTTGTTTCAGATCCTAAGGCTTTGTGTCAAATTCTGCAAATGTTTCTTCCCTGACAGACCGCTTCCGCCGAGTCTTCCGTCTCTCGGCTCTTCCGCTTATTTCATTCCGGACCCTAAAGCAAGGTTGCTTACAGCACTGCCTGTAAGATTGTGTCTGATATTGGTCTATATATAAAATGTGCACACTGATTGCGTCAATTTTTTATTATAAACTGGGTGGTTCGAGCCCTGAATGCTGATTGGCTTAAAGCCGTGGTATATCAGACCGTATACAACGAGTATGACAAAACATTTATTTTTGATGCTCTAATGACATTGGTAACCAGTTTATAATAGCAATAAGTCACCTCGGGTGTTTGTGGTATATGGCCAATATACCACAGCTAAGGGCTGTATCCAGAAACTCCACGTTGCATCGTGCGTAAGAACAGCCATATACCACACCCCCTCGGGCCTTATTGCTTAAATAACTGCTCCCCTTCCTTTGGTGTTTTTGATTGATAACAAAACACATTTCAATTGTTCATGGTTCCTTCTTACTCCTAGTAATAGACCAACCACAAGTTTGTAATGTAGTAGGCTATGTAATGCATGTATTAAATATACTGTATATATACAGTATCAGTCAAACGTTTGGAAACATCTAATCATTCAAGGGTTTTTCTTTATATTTACTATTTTCTACATTGTAGAATAATAGTGAAGACATCAACATTATTAAATAACACATATGGAATCATGTAGTAACCAACCAAATGCTTTGCCTTGATGACAGCTTTGCACACTCTTGATATTCTCTCATCCAGCTTCATGAGGTAGTCACCTGGAATGCATTTCAATTAATTTGTGGAAATACTGTGCTTGAGCCAATCAGTTGTGTTGTGACAAGGTAGGGGTGGTATACAGAAGATAGCCCTATTTGGTAAAAGACCAAGTCCATAGTATGGCAAGAACAGCTCAAATAAGCAAAGAGAAATGACAGTCCATCATTACTTTAAGACATGAAGGTCAGTCAATGCGAAACATTTCAAGAACTTTGAACGTTTCTTCAAGTGCAGTTGCAAAAGCCATCAAGCGCTATGATGAAACTAGCTCTCATGAGGACCGCCACAGGAAAGGAAGACCCAGAGTTACCTCTGCTGCAGAGGATAAGTTCATTACAGTTACCAGCCTCAGATTGCAGCCCAAATAAATGCTTCACAGAGTTCAAGTAACAGACACATCTCAACATCAACTGTTCAGAGGAGACTGCATGAATCAGGCCTTCATGGTTGAATTGTTGCAAAGAAACCACTACTAAAGGACACCAATAAGAAGAGACTTGCTTGGGCCAAGAAACATGAGCAATAGACATTAGACCGGTGGAAATCTGTCCTTTGGCCTGATGAGTCCAAATTTGAGATTTTTGGTTCCAACCACCGTGTCTTTGTGAGACGCAGAGTAGGTGAACGGATGATTTTCGCATGTGTGGTTCCCACCATGAAGCATGGAGGAGGAGGTGTGATGGTGTGGGAGTGCTTTTCTGGTGACCCTTTACTTGCTTAAACAGCCGACCAATCAGCATGTTACCAACCCGTAATAAACTTCTGGGAAAAATGGTGTTTGACCAGATACAATGCTATTTCACAGTAAACAAATTGACAACAGACTTTCAGCATGCATATAGGGAAGGACACTCAACAAGCACAGCACTTACACAAATGACTGATGATTGGCTGAGAGAAATTGATGATTCAATTATTGTGGGGCTGTCTTGTTAGACTTTAGTGCAGCTTTTGACATTATCGATCATAGTTTGCTGCTGGAAAAACATATGTGTTTTGGCTTTACACCCCCTGCTATAATGTGGATAAAGAGTTACTTGTCTAACAGAACGGAAGCCTCTCAAACATAATCCAGGTAGAATCAGGAATTTCCCAGTACAGCTGTTTAGGCCCCTTGCTTTTTTCTATATTTGCTAATGACATGCCACTGGCTTTGAGTAAGGCCAGCTACTACAACGACTGAAATGACTGCAACACTTAACAAAGCGCTGGAGTTAGTTTCGGAATGGGTAGCAAGGAATAAGTTAGTCCTCAATATTTCCAAAACTAAAAGCATTTTATTTGGGACAAATCATTCACTAAACCCTAAACCTCAACTACATCTCGTAATGAATAATGTGGAAATTGAGCAAGTTGAGGTGACTAAACTGCTTGGAGTAACCCTGGATTGTAAACTGTCACGGTCAAACATATTGATACAACAGTAGCTAAAATGGGGATAAACCTGTCCGTAATAAAGCGCTGCTCTGCCTTCTTAACAACACTATCAACAAGGCAGGT
Source organism: Salmo trutta (assembly GCF_901001165.1). Classification (NCBI taxonomy): domain Eukaryota; kingdom Metazoa; phylum Chordata; class Actinopteri; order Salmoniformes; family Salmonidae; genus Salmo; species Salmo trutta. The sequence continues at coordinate 54,815,760 of NC_042962.1, read as the reverse complement.
CCTACAGGCCCTGGTTTTGTCGCACCTAGACTACTGTTCAGTAGTGTGGTCAGGTGCCACAAAGAGGGACTTTGGAAAATTGAAGTTGGCTCAGAACCGGGCAGCACGGCTGGCCCTTAAAAGCACACGGAGAGCTAACATTAATGACATGCATGTCAATCTCTCATGGCTCAAAGTGTAAGAGAGATTGACTTTATCATTACTTGTTTTTGTAAGAGGTGTTGACAAGCTGAATGTACCGAGCTGTCTGTTTAAAATACTAGCACACAGCTCGGACACCCATGCATACCCCACAAGACATTCCACCAGAGGTCTCTTCACAGTCCCCAAGTCCAGAACAGGCTATGGGATGCGCACAGTACAGCATAGTCATGACTACATGGAACTTTATTCCACATCAGGTAACTGATGCAAGCAGTAGAACCAGATTTAAAAAGCAGGTACAAATACACCTTATGGAACAATGGGGACTGTAAAAAGACACACACAAAGGTACAGACACATGCATACGCACACATTGTGATATTGTTGTATGGTGGTATTGAACATTTTGTGTTGTGGATATGTGGTGTAGAGATGTTATATGATGTACTGTTTTATCTTTAGCTCGTTCATTACAAACATAGTTCACTGTTTTATCTTTTGTTTTATATGTAATGTTGGATCCCAGGAAGAGTAGCTGTTGCCTTGGCAGCAGCTAATGGGGATCCCTAATAAATACAAATACACTGTCAGCAATTTATTTAGAATTCAAGGCACACTTTAACAGCACGGGTACCACAGCATTCTGCAGCGATATGCCATCCGATCTGGTTTGTGGGACTATCATTTGTTTTTCAACAAGACTATGACCAAAACACACCCTCAGGCTGTGTAAGGGCTATTTGACCAAGAAGGAGAGTGATGGAGTGCTGCATCAGATGACCTGGCCTCCACAATCACCTGACCTCAACCCAATTTGGTTGTGAAGTTGGTTGTGAGAACGCCAAGAGTGGGCAAAGCTGTCACCAAGGCAAAGGGTGGCTACTTTGAAGAATCTAAAATATTGTAATGAACACAAGGGGAGACAGAGTGCTAGTTTCATTCGCCGGGCTCAAAAGATGTTTATTGCAAAAGACCACAGGAGGAGGCAGGTAGCTGGGTCCAGGGCCAGGCAGAAGGTAATACACAGGGTGTCCAAAAGGGCAACAGTACAGGCAGGGAAAAGGCTAGTAACGTAGTCCGGGAGATCAGGCAGTAGGTTGATAACAGGAAATCCGATAGGCTAAAGTACAGGCAGGGAATAGGCAAAAACTATCATACACAGAAAGAGTAAATCACGGGACACAGTGCGCTCTGAAAGACGTGTCACGAAACAAACAATACCTCACAGTGATGGGGTGCAAAGAACTGAACTAAATAGTGTGTGATAAGGTGATTAGAATTCAGGTGATTGGGATCTGGAGTGTGAGCTGGAAAGTGAGCTGCATTCAGGGGATCTACGTGTTTGAGGGTGTGAGTTGGAAGCAGACGTTACAAATATAAAATATATTTTGATTTGTTTAACACTTATGGTTACTACATGATTCCATATGTGTTGTTTCATAGTTTTGATGTCTTCGCTGTTCACTGTTATTCTACATTGTAGAAAATAGAAAAAATAAAGAAAAACCCTTAAATGAGTAGATGTGTCCAAACTTTTGACTGGTACTGTATTGTAACGCCCTGGCCATAGAGAGGGGTTTTTTGTTCTTTATTTTGGTTAGGCCAGGGTGTTACATTGGGTGGGCGTTCTATGTTCATTTTTCTATGTTTTTGTATTTCTTTGTTTTGGGCCGTGTGTGGCTCCCAATCAGGCACAGCTGAAGTTCATTGTTGCTGATTGGGAGTCACACATAAGGAGCCTGTTTTTCCTTTGGGTTTTGTGGGGGATTGTTTCTGTTTCTGTTTTGTATTGCACCTGACAGTACTGTTTGGCTGTCGGTTTTCTTGTTTTGTATAGTGTTCTTTCGTCCATTAAATTCCGTCAATGATGAACACTAACTCCGCTGCGCCTTGGTCTACTCTCTCTGCCGACAGCCGTTACATGTATACAGTATATACAACTAATGCATGCTATATGTAGGCTTATGCAAATGAATGCAACTTCATGTATCCAAGTATCTGTCTCAAACAAAATGAATGAAAATAAACAGACATTTTTGGTTGATGACTGACATATTTTATAACTGAGGAAACATTTTTCTCATGCAAATGTAGCAGTCAATGATAGGGGTTCGTATGGTTGATTTGAAAATACAACAATCCGAGTAGCATGGCCTAGCTAGAATGAGGAGGCATGTGTAGCCAATACTACCCCCACGTTAAACATGATTTTATGGGCAAGGATCTTCTGATGGTACAGTGCGCCTCAATTATTGCAACCCCTATTACTAGCCTGTTCAACCTCTCTTTTGTATCGTCCGAGATCCCTAAAGATTGGAAAGCTGCCGCGGTCATCCCCCTCTTCAAAGGGAGGAGACACTCTAGACCCAAACTGTTACAGACCTATATCTATTCTACCCTGCCTTTCTAAAGTCTTCGAAAGCCAAGTTAACAAACGGATCACCGACCATTTCGAATCCCTCCCTACCTTCTCCGCTATGCAATCTGGTTTCCGAGCGGGTCATGGGTGCACCTCAGCCACGCTCAAGGTCCTAATTGATATCATAACCGCCCTCAATAAAAGACAATACTGTGCAGCCGTCTTCATCGACCTGGCCAAGGCTTTCGACTCTGTCAATCAATTCTTATCGGCAGACTCAACAACCTTGGTTTCTCAAATGACTGCCTCACCTGGTTAACCAACTACTTCTCAGATAGAGTTCAGTGTGTCAAATTGGAGGGCCTGTTGTCGCTATGGGGGTGCCACAGGGTTCAATTCTCGGGCCGACTCTATTCTCTGTATACATCAATGATGTCGCTCTTGCTGCTGGTGATTCTCTGATCCACCTCTACGCAGACAACACCATTCTGTATACTTCTGGTCCTTCTTTGGACACTGTGTTAACAAACCTCCAGACGAGCTTCATGTCATACAACATTCCTTCCGTGGCCTCCAACTGCTCTTAAATGCAAGCAAAACTAAATGCATGCTCTTCAACCAATCGCTGCCCGCACCCGCCCGCCCGTCTAGCATTACTACTCTGGACGGTTCTGACTTAGAATATGTGGACAACTACAAATACCTAGGTGTCTGGTTAGACTGTAAGCTCTCCTTCCAGACTCACATTAAGCATCTCCACCCAAAATGAAATCTTTGCAACAAAGCATCCTTCACTCATGCAGCCAAACATACCCTCGTAAAACTGACTATCCTACCGATCCTTGACTTTGGCGATGTCATTTACAAAATAGCCTCCAACACTCTACTCAGCAAATTGGATGTAATCTATCACAATGCCATCTGTTTTGTCACCAAAGCCCCATATACTACCCACTACTGTGACCTGTATGCTCTCGTTGGCTGGTCCTCGCTTCATATTCGTCGCCAAACCCACTGGCTCCAGGTCATCTATAAGTCTTTGCTAGGTAAAGCCCCGCCTTATCTCAGCTCACTGGTCACCATAGCAGCACCTGCCTGTAGCACACGCTCCAGCAGGTATATTTCACTGGTCATCCCCAATGCCAACTCCTCTTTGGCCGCCTTTCCTTCCAGTTCTCTGCTGCCAATGACTGGAACGAATTGCAAAAATCACTGAAGCATGGGTCTTATATCTCCCTCACTAACTTTAAGCATCAACTGTCAGAGCAGCTTACCGATCATTGCACCTGTACACATCTGTAAATAGCCCACCCAACTACCTCATCCCCACATGGTTATTTTTTTCTTCTTCTCCTTTGCACCCCAATATCTCTACTTGCACATTCATCTTCTGCACATCTGTCACTCCACTGTTTAATTGGTCAATTGTAATTATATTGCCTCTATGGCCTATTTATTGCCTTACCTACCTAGTCTTATTACATTTGCACACACTGAATCTAGATTTTTCTATTGTGTTATTGACTGTACGTTTGTTTATCCCATGTGTAACTCTGTGTTGTTTGTGTCGCACTGCTTTGCTTTATCTTGGCCAGGGCGCAGTTGTAAATGAGAACTTGTTCTCAACTGGCCTACCTGGTTAAATAAAGGTGAAACAAACTGTTCCATTAAATGATGCTTCCCATCAGATCATAACTATAAATATGTGCCTGCCAGATACTGTTGTGACACCTTGTTGTCCTCTCTCTATGTGCACATCACTGCAGCCGATCCACAATCCAGAAATACCTTGTCTAGATATTTAGAAGATTTGGAAGACTGGTTTCAGAATACAATCATCCGAACAACCTTATCGTTCAGCTGATTCCCTCATAAATATCTTACTGTCAAGTCATATACTTGCTATCATTTTAAGTAAGCATATAAAACAGCAATCCCGTCTCAATCAACTCACGACTAACTCAATCCACTATAACTCAATCCACATCTGCATTGCTTTCTGTTTTAGGTTTTAGGCTGGGTTTCTGTATGGCACTTTGTGACATCTGCTGATGGAAAAGGGGCTTCATAAATACGTTTGATTGATTGATAATACAGACTGTGTAATGGTTACGTTTAATGAGGAGATACAAAGTTTTATTTCAAGTAATTAATTACATTACATTATTTCCTACCTTACAAAACAGTATTGAAATTGGATTCTTGGGTGTGGGCAATGGATCCAATAATTTTCCTTCCCCATCTATCTCCCCTCATCTCCCCTCCCTCAAGTCCTCTCTGATGGGCAGACCATAGGAATCTCAATTCAAGTAGGGACAGGCCTACCACTCAAGAAGGTGAGAAGGAATGAGGCCCAAGAAAGTGAAAAACAGTAAACAAAAGTCTATCTTCACTTAAATCCATTGCAGGTAAAGAAAACCACAGGTTCCACTCAGAATGTTTATCAATCAATCAATGAAATGTATTTATAAAGCCCTTTTTACGTCACAAAATGCTATAGAGAAACTCAACCTAAACCCCAAACAGCAAGCAATGCAGATGTAGAAGAACAGTAACTAGGAAAAACTCCCTAGAAAGGCGGGACCCTGGAAAAAACCTAAAGAGGAACCAGGCTCTGAGGGGTGGCCAGTCCTCTTCTGGGTGTGCCGGGTGGAGATTATAACAGTACATGGCCAAGGTGTTCTAACATTCATAGATGACTAGCAGGGTCAAATAATAATAATCACAGTGGTTGTAGAGGGTGCAACAGGTCAGCACCTCAGGAGTAAATGTCAGTTGGCTTTTCATAGCCGAGCATTCAGAGTTTTGAGACAGCAGGTGCTGTAGAGAGAGAGAGAGTTCGAAAACAGCAGGTCCGGCACAAGGTAGCACGTCCAGTGAACAGGTCAGGGTTCCATAGCCGCAGGCAGAACAGTTGAAACTGGAGCAGCAGCACGACCAGGTGGACTGGGGACAGCAAGGAGTCATCAGGCCAGGTAGTCCTGATGCATGGTCCTAGGGCTCGGGTCCTCCGGAAGGGGAGGGGGAGGGAGAGGGAGAGATAGAGAATTATAGGGAGCATACTTAAATTCACACAGGACACTGGATAAGACAAGAGAATTACATCAGATATAACAGTCTGACCCTAGCCCCCCGACACATAAACTATTGCAGCATAAATACTGAAGGCTGAGACAGGAGGGGTCGGGAGACACTGTGGCCCCGTCCGACGATACCCCCGGACAGTGCCAACCAGGCAGGATATAACCCCACCCACTTTGCCAAAGCACAGCCCCTACAACACTAGAGGGATATCCGCAAACCACCAACTTACTACCCTGTGACAAGGCTGAGTATAGCCCACAAACATCTCCTCCACGGCACGAACCTGAGGAGGGCGCCAACCCGGACAGGAAGATCAGGTCAGTGACCCCTCCTAGGGACGGCATGGAAGATCACTAATAAGTCAGTTACTCAGCCCCTGTAATAGGGTCAGAGGCAGAGAATCCCAGTGGAGAGGGGAACCGGCCAGGGTTTACAATCTTTTGTAGGTGTTCACTGCTTTCAGTTCCCTTTATTCTCCTGGTTAGGGATTAGATAGTATATACATAGTCCTTGGCTTAGGGCCTATGTGTTATTTATTTGTATTCTCCCCAATTTCGATCTTGTCTCATCGCTGCAACTCCCCAAAGTGCTCGGGAGAGGCGAATGTGTCCTCCGAAACATGACCCACCTAACCGCGCTCCTTAACACCTGCCAGCTTAACCTGGAAGCCAGCTGCACCAATGTGTCGGAGGAAACACTGTTCAACTGGGGACCGGGGTCAGCCTGCAGGTACCCGGCCTGCTACAAGGAGTTGCTAGGGCACGAAGAGCCAAGTAAAGCCCCACCGGCCAAACCTCCCCTCACCCGGACGATGCTGGGCCAGTTGTGCGCCGTCCTATGGGGCTCCCGGCCGGTTGTGGCACAGCCCGGGAATGAACCCGGTTCTGTAGTAACACCTCTAGCACCGCTATGTAGTGACTTAGACCACTGCACCACGGGCCTATGTGTTTTAGCACTACAGAAGAAAGAGACCCATTACCCCGTATGGACCCATTACCTCCTAGACTGGTAGGCTACACTTCAAGAAGCTTCTGACCCCTTTTGCATGAGAGTATCCAAGTCAAAGACTGTGGAGAATTCCTCTCAAGCAGCAGCTGTCTGTCAGACATGCATATTTGAACTGTAATTTGTTTGACAGCCTCTATTTTGGGATAGCCACCTATCAAACAGGTCAGTTTATTTTTCTCAAAACAATTCTTTACTGCTATATTGTCCTTTGATAATGGATTCCTTGAGCCACTGAGACAGACAGGGCATTAGTGTTACGCAGAGTGGAATCCAAGAACAGACTCAGACAAGGTGACTGACAAGGTGAAGATGGAGTGCAGGCCAGGGGAAGTTTGGGTGGGTTGCAGGAAACCAGGTGCGGAGGCTGAGGCTGGAGCGAGAGGGGTTGGGACAGGGTAAGCAGGTCCGAAGGGGAATCCAAGGGAGTAGTAGAGTGGGTAATCCAGGACAATCCATGACGAGATGTGGAACTGGAGACAGGGACTAGAGTCAGAGCAGGCGGAACTGTAGCAGAGAGGAAAAACAGCTTCAGGCAAGGAAACCAGGAACTAATCGTAACAACCGGCTAGAAGCGTACACTGACTGAGCAGAAATTACGATCTGGCAGTGTGGAAGTGGCTGGACTGAGTATTTGTAGAGGTCTTGATTATGGAACAGGTTGCAGCTGGTGGGGATCTGCTCTGACTCCAGCACACCTGTCTCCGCCCACACAATCACACACGGAGAGAGAAAGAGAGAGGGAGAGAGTACTGGGGGAGTGGCAGCAGGTCAAGGAGACACAGGATGAGCAGTAGAGGGCGTTGCAGGGGCAGATGTGACAATTAGTTTAATGATTGAGGTGATGTCATTGAAACAACAGGTGTTTTATTATTGCTTATTGGTGGTTACCTGGTCTGTGGTCCCACAGGTATGACACGCTAAGCGTTTGATTATAAAGCCAATCGGCCCTAGACTCAATAGTATAACATTTTGTTATTCTCTTACTTTCACAAGACTTGGACATGTTTTCTCTCTCACACATGTACACTCTCTTCCTCACGCAAACACGCCAAATATGTAGGCTCCACATTCTGTAGCTAGCAAATGTTCTTCAAATCTAACAACACAGGAGCATGCTTTTGTTGATGATTTCATTGGATAAGAATCACTACATAATTCCATAAAAAGTTGATGAGTACACTACAGTAGGTCTACTACAGACTACAACTAGTAGACTACATTTAAAGATGCTGTCTTGTAGCGTCCTATAAAAATGACAGGCTGAGAGACAAAAATGCTGGAGATCTGTATCTTATTGTTCACAAAGGTGTATCTTATTGTTCACAAAGGTGTAATATTCATTGTTAATAATGGTGGACATGGTACTTTGGGCTAGTGGCCTTTCTCAAGACAAGATGTATACATCTTGTATCCCTCCAGTGATGTGGAGGCTGTGCTTTGGCAAGTGGGTGGGGTTAAATCCTACCTGTTTGGCCCTGTCCGGGGGTTTCATCGGATGGGGTCTCAGTGTCTCCTGACCCCTCCTGTCTTAGCCTCCAGTATTTATGCTGCAGTAGTTTGTGTCGGGGGGCTAGGGTCAGTCTGTCACATCTGGAGTATTTCTCTTGTCTTTTCCGGTGTCCTGTGTGAATTTAAATATGCTCGCTCTAATTCTCTCTTTCTCTTTCTTTCTTTCTCTCTCTCGGAGGACCTGAGCCCTAGGACCATGCCTCAGGACTACCTGGCTTGATGACTCCTTGCTGTCCCCAGTTCACCTGGCCGTGCTGCTGCTCCAGTTTCAACTTTTCTGCCTGCAGCTATGGAACCCTGACCTGTTCACCGGACGTGCTACCTGTCCCAGACCTGTTGTCCCAGACCTGCTGGAACCCTGACCTATTCACCGGACGTGCTACCTGTGCCAGACCTGCTGTTTTCAACTCTCTAGAGACCTCAGGAGCGGTAGAGATACTCTCAAAGATCGGCTATGAAAAAGCCAACTGACACTTACTCTTGTGTTACTGACTTGTTGCACCCTCGACAACTACTATGATTATTATTATTTGACCATGCTGGTCATTTATGAACATTTGAACATCTAGGCCATGTGCTGTTATAATCTCCACCCGGCACCTCATTGACTCTGAGAATGGTGTGTGTGTGTGTGTGTGTGTGTGTGTGTGTGTGTGTGTGTGTGTGTGTGTGTGTGTGTGTGTGTGTGTGTGTGTGTGTGTGTGTGTGTGTGTGTGTGTGTGTGTGTGTGTGTGTGTGTGTGTGTGTGTGTATTTGACAAATAGGAAGATGATAGGGTGACAACTTGGGCTGGCCAAAAACATACATCACAATGTACTCAGGGCAGTGCCCTCTCAGATAGTGAAACTCATAGAATGCTTTGTAGAGTAAAGGGGAAAAGAGGCAGTGCAGAACACTCTAGTCAAAGTTCTCTTGGTAGCTGACTATGTTTCTGAACAACTAGGGAGTTGTATATTAAACAAGATACACAGTATCACCAAGATCATGGCATGTATTTTATCAATGTATTGAAGATATATTGTTGTCGCAAATGTGTTTGTTGACCATTGATATCTGAAATATTCTTGTCTACTTTTTTGTGTGCGTTCATTGCTTGAGAACAAAATATTTCCACATTCTAAGAAGCTTTACACTTGACGGGCCTGAGGAGCATAATATTGTAAGGTACCCAGTGTCACACCCTGACCTGAGAGAGACGTTTTATTTCTCTATTTTGTTAGGTCAGGGTGTGGGGTGGGCATTCTATGTGTTATATTTCTATGTTGTTTTTTTCCTTTGATTGGCCTAGTATGGTTTCCAATCAGAGGCAGCTGTCTAGCGTTGTCTCTGATTGGGAATCATACTTAGGCAGCCCTTTTCCCTCCTTCAGTGTGGGATCTTGTTTTTGTACAGCTCCGTAAGCCTGCAGAACGTGACGTTCATTTTTTGTTGTATATTATTTTGATTTAGTGTTCTGAGTTAAATAAAATAGAAATATGAACACTTACCACGCTGCACCTTGGTCTTCTCCTTACAACGATCGTCACAGAAGATCCCACCACAATATGACCAAGCAGCGTGGTATGGACCAGTGGACTTTTGAGGAGATTAGGAGGAGTATATCCTGGACTTTGGAAGGAATAGTGGCAGGAGACAAGAGCCTGCCTGGGAAGCAGGCGGAAGCAGCGAAGGAGGGACAGCTACGAAGTCGGGAATGGAAGGCCACAGAAACCCCAAGATTTTTTTGGGGGGGGGGGGGGGGGGGGGGGCACATGGAGCAGTCAGCGGAGCCGAGGAGGGAACCAGAGCCAATCCAGGAGAAAAGAGATATGGGAGAGTTTTTGAGTTGGTGGAGGATGCACAGATTTTTCCCAAAGGAACGTGTTATCAGTTTGGTGCCACCTGAGTCAGCTCCCCGTACTCGCCCTGAGGTGTGTGTTACCAGTCTGGCGCCACCTGTACCTGCTCCACGCACCTGGCCTCCATTGAGTCTCTCCAGTCCGGTGTGTCCTGTTCCTGCTCTCCGTACTCGCCCTGAGGTGCGTGTTAACAGTCTGGTGCCACCTGTGCAAGCCCCACGCATCAGGTCTCCGGCGACAGTTCCCAGTCCAGAGCTTCCGGCGACAGTTCCCAGTCCAGAGCTTCCGGCGACAGTTCCCAGTCCAGAGCTTCCGGCGACAGTTCCCAGTCCAGAGCTTCCGGCGACAGTTCCCAGTCCAGAGCTACCGGCAACGTCCCCAAGTCCGGAGCCTCCAGCGACATTCCCCAGTACGGTGAGACCTGTTCCGGCTCCATGTAAGAAGCCTCCAGTGATGATCCATGGTTCGAAGCCTCCAGTGATGATCCATGGCATGAAGCCTCCAGTGATGATCCATGGCCCGGAGCCTGAAATGATGATCCATGGCACGAAGCCTCTAGTGATAATCCATGGCAAGAAGCCTGTAGGGAAGATCCATGGCCCAGAGCCTGTAGGGATGATCCATGCCACGAAGCCTCCAGTGATAATCCATGGCCCGGAGCCTCCTGTGATGATCCATGGCGCGGAGCCTGCAGTGATGATCCAGGGCATGGAGCCTGCAGCAACGGTCCCCAGTCCATAACCTCCTGAGACGGCCTATGGTCCGGAACCTCCTGAGACGGCCTACTGTCCGGAACCTCCTGAGACGGCCTACGGTCCGGAACCTCCTGAGACGGCCTACAGTCCGGAACCTCCTGAGACGGTCCACGGTCCGGAACCTCCTGCTTTGGTCCGCGGTCCAGAGTCTTCGGCGACGGTCCGCGGTCCAGAGTCTTCGGCGACGGTCCCGGTCCAGAGTCTTCGGCGACGGTCCGCAGTCCAGAGTCTTCGGTGGCGGCCCACAGCCCAGAGCCTCCGGCGGCGGCCCGCAGCACAGAGCCTCCGGCGATGATCTACAGTCCGGTTCCTCCGACGACAATCCACGGCCCGGTGGCACAAAAGCGGAGGGATCAGTGGGCGGAGCGGAGCCACCACAATGGGTAGATGCCCACCCAGACCCTCCCCTATAGGTTCAGATTTGCTGCCGGGAGTCCGCACCTTTGGGGGGGGGGGGGGGGTACTGTCATGCCCTGACCTGAGAGAGACGTTTTATTTCTCTATTTTGTTAGGTCAGGGTGTGGGGTGGGTATTCTATGTGTTATATTTCTATGTTGTTTTTTTCCTTTGATTGGCCTAGTATGGTTTCCAATCAGAGGCAGCTGTCTAGCGTTGTCTCTGATTGGGAATTATACTTATGCAGCCCTTTTTCCCTCCTTCAGTGTGGGATCTTGTTTTTTTACAGCTCAGTAAGCCTGCAGAACGTGACGTTCGTTTTACTTTGTTTATTATTTTGATTTAGTGTTCTGAGTTAAATAAAATAGAAATATGAACACTTACCACGTCTCCTTACAACGATCGTCACACCCAGCCATCTTACCTCACATCCTTCCCTGTACAAAGAGTTTGCAACACTGACCAAAGACCCCAGTGTCTTCTGCAATATGACAGTAATTGACGTGCATGCAACTTGAGCATATCACGTAAGTGACACTTAGTGGACAGGACCTAGACATGGTGTAATGTAGGTCACAGGGATGTTAATGACAGACATGTAGACCCTCTCATCCCACAGCAGCTCTACCCAAGATTACCATTGTTCTCTGACACCTTAAGAATAGATATCACTTACTGACAAACTCAATGTTTTGTTTATTTGTGATCGTTTGTGTGTGTGTGAATGCCCACATTTATTGCTACTTTGTGGCTGGGGAGAATTTTCTCTGTACAGGTGGTAGTTCGCAGCCCCAGGTACTTGTTTAGTAAGTAGTTGAAATGTTCTCTGGTGACTATTTTGTTTGGTTATATCAAGGTAAGACCCAAGTGCAGACTGTGAAGTAACAATGTTTAATGTAACAACAGGGGCAGGAAAATGACAGGTCAAGGCAGGCAGGGGTCGATAATCCATAGTAGGAGCAAAGGTGCAGGCAGGCTCAGGGTCAGGGGCAGGCAGAGGAGTCAGGACAGGCAAGCGTCAAAACCAGGAGGGCGAGAAAAGAGAAACTGGAAAAAGCAGGAACTGAGACACAAAACGCTGGTTGGTTTGAACAAACAAGATGAACTGGCACAGAGAGACAGAAAACACAGGTATAAAGGGGGTGGAGACAAGCACAAGGACAGCTGAAACAGATCAGGGTGTGACATGTTGGGCCAAGCCGAGAAGCTATGGATCATAGCCGGGGTTGTACTGGACTAACGTGTGTGTAACTATTAGTCCCATTGGTGCTCATTTTAAAGTGGTACTCCAGTCTCATTTTCATCTCATTTAACACCTGATTTACTTAACAAAAGGCACACCTCAATAGATGGTCCAGGCACGTCACATGTCATGAGGATGGCATAACACATTCCCATCAGACCAACTCCTTGAAGTTTGCAGCCTATAAAACACTATTTTGCTCAAAGCATATTTGTGTACCCTTTAGTGTGTGTATTTGACTGTATTTATACTTGGGATATTGCTTTAAAAACAGTAAAAGTTCAAAAATCACTGTAGGATGTCTTTAAGTGAAGATGTCCCAACAAAGACAAGAGCCTCAGAAGTTAAAGGCTAGTCGTTGTCTGTCTCTATCTTACCGTAATATGTTTAGTAATGTGCTCTCAGATCCACCAACAGCTGACAGAAAAAGAAACTGTCTAAAAAGTTCCAAACTGCTGTCAAACTTCTCTTTTTGATAATTAAATGAAAAAGTGGAGTGTATAACTTTTATTTCTAATCATTGAGGCAGAATTTGAGGCAGACAAATGACTCAAGTGCAGTGACACAATATTGTTCTCTAAACAGGATGTCTTGACACTTCCATCCCAGCTGTGATGTCTTTAAAACAGTGGCAATTCCCTCTTCATTATCATAGAGCTGGATGCAAAGATGACAGGTGAGAACCTATATAGTTTGTAGAATACTCATGAAATTCAGATGGAGGGATGGATTTGGATGGATGGATGCATGGATGGATGGGTGGGTGGATGGATGGGTTTCGGTGGGTGGGTGAATGGATGGGTTTGGGTGGGTGGATGGATGGGTTTGGGTGGATAGATGGATGGATGGATGGGTGGGTGGATGGGTGGGTGGATGGGTTTGGGTGGATGGATGGGTTTGGGTGGGTGGGTGGGTGGGTGGGTGGATGGATGGATGGGTTGGGTGGGTGGATGGATGGGTGTGGGTGGATGGATGGGTTTGAGTGGGTGGATGGGTTTGGGTGGATGGATGGATGGATGGATGGGTGGGTTTGGATGGATGGATGGGTTTGGATGGATGGATGGGTTTGGGTGGATGGGTTTGGGTGGATGGAGAATGGGTTTGGGTGGATGGAGGGTGGATGGGTTTGGGTGGATGGGTTTGGGTGGATGGGTTGGTTTGAGTGGGTGGATGGGTTTGGGTGGATGGATGGATGGGTGGGTTTGGATGGATGGATGGGTTTGGATGGATGGATGGGTGGGTGGGTGGATGGGTTTGGGTGGATGGAGAATGGGTTTGGGTGGATGGAGGGTGGATGGGTTTGGGTGGATGGGTTTGGGTGGATGGGTTGGTTTGGGTGGATATATGGATGGATGGCTGGATGAATGAATGGGTTTGAATGGATGGATGGATAGGTTTGGTAGATGGCTGGATGAATGGGTTTGAGTGGGTGGATGGATGGATGGATGGATGGATGGGTGGATGGATGGGTTTGAGTGGATTGATGGGTTTGGGTGGATATATGGATGGATGGCTGGATGAATGGGTTTGAATGGATGGATGGATATGTTTGGTAGATGGCTGGATGAATGGGTTTGAGTGGGTGGATATATGGATGGATGGATGGATGGATGGGTGGGTGGATGTGTTTGCATGGATGGACGGGTTTGGGTGGATGGATGGGTGGATAGGTTTGGTAGATGGCTGGATGGGTTTGGATGGGTGGATGGATGGGTTTGGGTGGGTGGGTGGGTGGATGGATGGATGGGTTTGGGTGGGTGGATGGATGAATGAATGGATGAAGGGAGGGGTTTGGGTGGATGGATGGGTTTGGATGATGGATGGGTTTGGGTGAATGAAGGGATGGTTTGGGTGGATGATGGATGGGTTTGGATGAATGAAGGGATAGGTTTGGGTGGATGGATGGATGGGTTTGAGTAGGTGAGTGGGTGGGTGGGTGGATGGATGGGTTTTGGTGGATGGATAGATGGATGGGTGGGTGGGTGGGTGGGTGGGTGGATGGATGGATGGATGGGTTTGGTAGATGATGGATGGGTTTGGATGGATGGATGGGTTTGAGTGGATGGGTGGGTGGATGGGTTTTGATGGATGAGGGATGGATTTGGGTGGAATGGATGGGTTTGGGTGGATGGATGGATGGGTTTGGATGGATGGATGGGCTTGAGTGGGTGGATGGATGGGTTTGGGTGGATGGATGGATGAATGGATGGGTTTGAGTGGGTGGATGGAGGATGGGATGGATAGATCTATAGAAAGAAATTTACAGAATATCTGTTGACTGTATAAGAAGCTTTAGATAGAATAACAGTATAAGAGTAAGTGATCATATCATTAAAAGATCCCCACTGACTACTGTTTTCCCCATCTCCAACAGAGCTAGAACAATCATACGTCCTGGACTATGATTACAATTCAGCCAACGACTCCTATTACTTCAACATCACCTCCTTTGAACTGAACTCTAACACCTTGTCCTGTGCAGCTCAGCCCCTGGGTCCCAGTGCCGTCATATTCCTGTGTGTCCTTCACATCGCCATCTTCCTATTGGCTGTTCCTGGTAACCTACTTGTGGGGCTCGTGATTGGCTTCAGTCAACAGTCCCTGACCCCATCCGACGTCTTCCTGTTTCACCTGACTGTAGCCGACGGACTGCTGGCTCTGACCCTGCCCTTCTGGGCTGCTGCCACGCTCCACGGCTGGATCTTTGGTGACTTGCTGTGTAAGTTCCTCAGCCTGGTTATGGAGGCTAGCTTCTACACCAGCATCCTGTTCCTGGTGTGTATCAGTGTCGACCGCTACCTGGTGATCGTTCGCCCCGCCAAGTCCCGTAAGGGCCGCCGAAGGGCCTGCAGATGGTACGCCTGCACCTTCATCTGGGCTCTGGGGGGCGCCCTCTCTCTCCCTGCCCTATTCAACGACGCCTTCACGCCCCTCGACGGTGGTCCGATGAGGTGTAATGAGCGCTTCGACCCCGGCAGCGCCACCCACTGGAGGCTCGCTACTCGCGGCCTACGCCACATCCTAGGATTCCTGCTCCCACTAGTAACCATGGTGGCGTGCTACAGCATCACCGTGGCCCGGTTGCTGCAGACGAGCGGCTTCCAGAAGCACAGGGCCATGCGGGTCATCATTGCCGTGGTGTTTGCCTTCCTCCTGTGCTGGATGCCGTTCCACATGACGGTGATGGCCGACACCCTGATGAGGGCCAAGCTGGTGCGCTTCGACTGTGCTGAGAGGAACAGGGTGGACCTGGCCCTCCAGGTCACCCACAGCCTGGCCCTGGTCCACAGCTTTGTTAACCCAGTGCTGTATGCCTTCGTGGGGGAGAAGTTCAGGGGGAACCTGGGTGCCCTGGTCAGGAAGTCACGGGGACCAGAGAGGGGGTCGTCGTCTCGATTTAGCAGGTCCACATCCCAGACCTCAGAAGGGAATGGACTCTTATGATTGATCTGGCAGGTTGTCCCCACATTACTTTGAATCAGGGTTGGGGTCAATTCCATTTCAATTCTAGTCAATTCAGAAAGTACTCAAAAATTCCAATTCCAATTCTCTTCAATGCTTTTCAATGAGGACATTTTTTAAATCTAAATTGGAGTTTGGTTCACTTTCTGAACTGACTGGAATTGAAATGGTATTAACTCCAACCCTGCTTTGAATAACGTATAAGATTGTCCCTTTGTAACATATTGTAGCCTAACATTCCTTGCCTGACATTGAATATGTGCTGGCACTATCCAGCTGCAGACTCAGATCCTGTATGTATGTGTTCTTTAATGTCCCTCCATATACTAATGCCCCTGGTGTCTGTACATGTATATAATGCCCTCTGTTGTCTGTTGTATTAGGTAATAAATACCCTGTGCTGTTGTTGTTTGTCCAAAGCTGCTTGATAAGACAAGAGACACAGTTCCTCAAAGGGAATAATGACACAATAAACTCAGCTGTGATGTGACCAACTAGTTCCAAATCTTTCAACACTCCAGAGTCAAAAAACAACAGAAGTGACCTTCCAGTCAGGGGCTGGCAGATGTATTTTAGGTCTCAGGCAAGCTATCTCACCATACATGGTTCAAAAGGCTATAATTTGCTCCCTTCTAGTGGTTGGTATTAAGAAGGCCCTACAGCCTGTTTATTACCCATATGTTCTATCTGTTATCTGTTATGTTATGGACTTCAGGAAACAGCAGAGGGAGCACCCCCCTATCCACATCGACGGGACAGTAGTGGAGAAGGTGGAAAGTTTTAAGTTCCTCGGCGTACACATCACGGACAAACTGAAATGATCCACCCACACAGACAGCGTGGTGAAGAAGGCGCAACAGTGCCTCTTCAACCTCAGGAGGTTGAAGAAATTCGGCTTGTCACCAAAATCACTCACAAACTTTTACAGATGCACAATCGAGAGCATCCTGTCGGGCTGTATGACCGCCTGGTACGGCAACTGCTCCGCCCACAACCGCCAGGCTCTCCAGAGGGTAGTGAGGTCTGCACAACGCATCACCGGGGGTAAACTACCTGCCCTCCAGGACACCTACAGCACCCGGTCACAGGAAGGCCAAAAAGATCATCAAGGACAACAACCACCCGAGCCACTGCCTGTTCACCCCGCTATCATCCAGAAGGCGAGGTCAGTACAGGTGCATCAACGCTGGGACGGAGAGACTGAAAAACAGCTTCTATCTCAAGGCCATCAGACTGTTAAACAGCCATCACTAACATTGAGTGGCTGCTGCCAACATACTGACTCAAATCTCTAGCCACTTTAATAATTAAAAATTGGATGTAATAAATGTATCACTAGTCACTTTAAACTATGCCACTTTATATAATGTTTACATACCCTACATTACTCATCTCATATGTATATACTGTACTCTATAACATCTACTGCATCTTGCCTATGCCGTTCGGCCATCGCTCATCCATATATATTTTTATGTACATATTCTTATTCATTCCTTTACACTTGTGTGTGTATAAGGTAGTTGTTGTGAAATTGTTAGATTGCTTGTTAGATATTACTGCATGGTCGGAACTAGAAGCATAAGCATTTCGCTATACTCGCATTAACATCTGCTAACCATGTGTATGTGACAAATAAAATTTGATTTATTACCAAACGACTTTACCCCCATTCACCAGCAGAGGGCAGTCATTACATGGGTCTCAATGGGGATACCAGCTCTGACTACACCATAGGCCTCCTGATTAGCTAGCTGGTGAAGACAGACATAATGAGGTAACTACTATTTGAAAGCTGCCCAGAGTATGTCACAGTTATGATATTGGACCTGTCTTCTGTTTGGATGAGAGAGAGAGAGAGAGAGAGAGAGAGAGAGAGAGAGAGAGAGAGAGAGAGAGAGAGAATTTTCGGTGCATCATTGTCACCCTCAGTGTGTTGTGTGAGCGTTGAAGGAATAATCCAATCAAAAACTATATATATATTTTTTTTGTCATTACTGTAAATGTTTTGCATGTCATCAACCACATTTTCAAGATACATATCTTGAGTCCAATATCTTGAAAACTTGACTGCTGACAGGAAAACATGTTGGGACTGTATCAACAGTGGACTAATGACAAAAAATACAAAAAGACAGCCAAGGAACTCTGTCCCCCCTGTCCTCACTCCCTGTATCTCTTTCTACCTCACCCTTACACAATCTCTCTCTACCTCACCCTTACACAATCTCTCTCTACCTCACCCTCACACAATCTCTCTCTCCTGTATCTCGCTCTACCTCACCCTTACACAATCTCTCTCTACCTCACCCTTACACAATCTCTTTCTCCTGTATCTCTCTCTACCTCACCCTTACACAATCTCTCTCTACCTCACCCTTACACAATCTCTCTCTCCTGTCTCTCTCTACCTCACCCTTACACAATCTCTCTCTGCTGTATCTCTCGCTACCTCACCCTTACACAATCTCTCTCTCCTGTATCTCTCTCTACCTCACCCTTACACAATCTCTCTCTCCTGTATCTCTCTCTACCTCACCCTTACACAATCTCTCTCTCCTGTATCTCTCTCTACCTCACCCTTACACAATCTCTCTCTACCTCACCCTTACACAATCTCTCTCTCCTGTATCTCGCTCTACCTCACCCTTACACAATCTCTCTCTACCTCACCCTTACACAATCTCTTTCTCCTGTATCTCTCTCTACCTCACCCTTACACAATCTCTCTCTACCTCACCCTTACACAATCTCTCTCTCCTGTCTCTCTCTACCTCACCCTTACACAATCTCTCTCTCCTGTATCTCTCTCTACCTCACCCTTACACAATCTCTCTCTCCTGTATCTCTCTCTACCTCACCCTTACACAATCTCTCTCTACCTCACCCTTACACAATCTCTCTCTCCTTTATCGCTCTCTACCTCACCCTTACACTCTCTCTCCTGTATCTCTTTATCACTGAATCCTCCCTCCTTTTATCTGTTTCTCTTTCTCCTCATCCCTTTTCACATTTTCTCCTCTCTCTTCCTGTCTCTCCTTCTCTTTCTCCTCATCCCTCTTCACATTTTCTCCTCTCTCTTCCTGTCTCTCCTTCTCTTTCTCCTCATCCCTCTTCACATTTTCTCCTCTCTCTTCCTGTCTCTCCTTCTCTTTCTCCTCATCCCTCTTCACATTTTCTCCTCTCTCTTCCTGTCTCTCCTTCTCTTTCTCCTCCTCCCTCTTCACATAACCTCCTCCCTGTTCCTGTCCTCCTTCACCCATCTCTTCTATTCTCTCTCTCTTTCATGCTCTTTCTTTTCTCTCTCTTCTCCCCCTGGGATGATCACACAGCCCCGAGCCACCACAGGATATCACCATGTCAATCTCCGCTGTCCTCAAATGTCCACTTGTAACACTAGCTTGACCTTTGACTTCACCTATGACCTTCCCACACACCCAGGTCACATCTCAGTTGCCACGGCTACCTAATAGCCGTAGCTAACCCCGATGTGCAAATATGATCCTAAAGACAGTTTAGTTTGACCTTAGGGTCGCAGTGCACTAGGGCTGAAGGTACTTGTACCTCTATAAGTGTTTGGCTGAATGGTTTTCAGTGTTTACACAAACTCAGAAAGGTAACCTTAGCACAGTTAAAGAACTGTTTTGGGTATGGAGTTGAGGGTCTGTCCTTGGGGAAGAATGCCTTGTCTTTCAGTTCTGGATCTGGAACTAACTTCTAAAGTTGTTAAAAACTAAAATGTTCCAGTTTCTTTCAGAGTGTCAGGAATAACTTCAGGACTGCAGATAAAATTGGAAACAAACAAAACAAATGTCTGTGACAAATCAAATGGAGAGGTGGCCTTCAGTGGAGGCTGGTGAGGGGAGAACGGATCATAATAATGTCCAGAACGGAGCAAATGGAATGGCATCAAACACCATTTCCGCTCCAGCCATTACCACGAGCCCGTCCTCCCCAATTAAGGTGCCACCAATCTCCTGTGGTGGGCTTTCAATAACAACAAAGGCAGATCCTCTAGCTTTACTCCAGAACAGCGGTGTGGGTATATTGAATAAAAGGGATTTGTAGAGAAAGCACAGCCTTATCCTCCCGCTCCACCTTGCACATCTGTCAAAACATCTCAGAGTGAGAAACACGCAAGAAAGTACGAGCGACAGAGAGAGACAGAGGGGGGAGGGAGGGAGAGAGAAGGGGGGGGGGGAAGGAGAGAGGGGGGGGGGGCGAGAGACTAAACAAAAGCTCTCTTGTCATCTTTTAAAAATAATCTGTATCTCTCTCATCCCCTGTACAAGACTTCTAGTCCAACACTACAGGTTTGGAGCAGGTGGCCACAATTTTGCTGTGTATTCCGGAGTGTTCCACCTCTACCTCACACACAGTCCTGTAGCGGCCATTGTGTAATACATCCAAGACAAATTCCTGGGCCTGACCCCTGACCAATATAATTATGAGATAGGGGCCCCCTGGGGGAGGGATGATTCCCACTGACAGAGAGGTTCCTAACCCCAACACAACGACGCAGCACTCATCAACTAAATGCTCCCCATGGGCCTTAGAGATGCTCTGTCATTTCCTGGTTGCTAAAATTCTAATAGTTCACTTAATATATTTTCCATAACCAAATATATTTTTCAAGCTATTGTACAAAACCTAAATTAAAAGACGTAAATAACAAAACTTAACAATGGAAGTATTGAAGGTAGCGCACATAGAACAGACCTATCGCTTCTTAGACTTACTTTCAATGAGAATGACAGATCTATAACTAACATTTCTATGTGAATTATGGTTGGGTTGCCCCAAAACTTACATATTGTAGCTTTAAGGGAGCTTTAGGAAGATGTTAACCTAACAGCCTGGAAGGATAGTCTGTTTCTGTGGCCATTTCACTTGCTTATGGCTGCAAAAGATGGACAATACAATTGAGCAGTGCCAAAATTTACTTGGAGACACGTTTTCAAGAGAAACTGTGGAACTAATTGGAAATTCAGAATTAGGCCATGATGAGATTTGTCCATGACGCAAGCCGTACTAATTTTACACACACTCACAAACACACCTAAAAAAACACAGAAATATGAACCCACCATGTTCTTTCCCAAGGTGCCAAGGTCTTTGGGTGGCCTCAAGCATGTCATCAGCCCTGGACAGCCTGCTGACAGACCAAACACACTCTGGCAGGGATCATCAACTAGATTTAGCTGTTGGACAATTTTTTCTTGAGCGGATGGTCAGGGGGCCGGAACATAATTACAAATAATTTGTTGACTGCCAAATTGACCCAAACAGATATCATATTTGACTAAAACATAGTCATTAAAAACCTTGTTTACATTTGTATACGATCACATCTATTATGAGTGGGAATACTTAGGAACAGATTTTACCAATGTAAATCACTTCAGCAGATTTGATGGTGTTTTACAGTCTTTTATGTCCCAAACTTTTTTTTGTGCTCTACAGAGTGTCAGATGTGTGTGTGTGTGTGTGTGTGTGTGCGTGTGTGTGTGGCACCCGGCTGATGCACCGGACATGCTCCCAGCACAACAGGGTGTCAGATGAACATGAATAGGTGTCTCTCTCTCTCTCTGTGTGTGTGTGTGTGTGTGTGTGTGTGTGTGTGTGTGTGTGTGTGTGTGTGTGTGTGTGTGTGTGTGTGTGTGTGTGTGTGTGTGTGTGTGTGTGTGTGTGTGTGTGTGTGTGTGTGTGTGTGGCTAAACATGAGAAGGTGTGTGTGAGACACCCATTTCACACATGGTACACTGCCAGCTGCTCCATATTCCTCTTCAACTAGCACAGATGCTTGTTCTCAGCTACTGTAGTCAACGTACAGTTTCATTATCAGTGATTATCACATTAAACGTTAGAGCAAATAAACATGAGAGAAAAGTTGGTTCTTCTCTGTATGAGTGGTGTTCTGGCATTGAACCAGTCCCCCAGAGAGACTGAAAGACCGACAGATATACTACCTCATTATGAACCTGATCTTACTCCGGGGATTGGACAGATGTGTTTATAGGCCTCATTCCAAACACTGTTATTCCTTGGTGAGCAGAGCACAAGGAATAGCAGCGTGTGTGTGTGTGAGAGAGAAAGAGAGGGAGAGAGAGAGAGAGAGAGAGAGAGAGAGGGAGGGAGAGAGAGAGAGAGAAAGAGAGAGCGATCGAGAGAAAGAGAGAGAGGGAGAGAGAAAGCGAGGAAGCAAGAGAGAGAAAGAGAGAGAGAGAGAGAGAAAGAGAGAGAGAGCATATGTGTTACTGTATGTGGTGTAATGTTTTGATTCTTTTACTGAGCTGTAAACATGAAAAGTGTGGTTTTAAGCAGCAGCAGTGAGGGTCCTTCAGCCTAGGTATAGGAGAAGGCTTGGTTCCAACATAACACTCTATCCAAATCAAATTCAAATCAAATCAAATGTATTTATATAGCCCTTCTTACATCGGCTGATATCTCAAAGTGCTGTACAGAAACCCAGCCTAAAACCCCAAACAGCAAGCAATGCAGGTGTAGAAGCACGGTGGCTAGGAAAAACTCCCTAGAAAGGCCAAAACCTAGGAAGAAACCTAGAGAGGAACCAGGCTATGAGGGGTGGCCAGCCCTCTTCTGGCTGTGCCGGGTGGAGATTATAACAGCACATGGCCAAGATGTTCAAATGTTCATAAATGACCAGCATGGTCAAATAATAATAATCATAGTAGTTGTCGAGGGTACAACAAGTCAGTAACACAAGAGTAAGTGTCAGTTGGCTTTTTCATAGCCGATCTTTGAGAGTATCTCTACCGCTCCTGCTGTCTCTAGAGAGTTGAAAACAGCAGGTCTGGGACAGGTAGCACGTCCGGTGAACAGGTCAGGGTTCCAGCAGGTCTGGGACAGCAGGTCTGGGACAGGTAGCATGTCCGGTGAACAGGTCAGGGTTCCAGCAGGTCTGGGACAGCAGGTCTGGGACAGGTAGCACGTCCGGTGAGAAGTTATTCTTAACTTCTCCCCCCAGAGAGGTATTATCCAACCCTAAAACGTGATGAGGTCACTCTGATGCAAACGCAACCCCCTCCTCCGACCTGCAAAACAACCATGGGTGGAATTCAATCAAACATGCACTGGGGATGAATCCCAAAGAAACAAACAAGTATGTGTTATTACTGTGCAATTCTAATTTGACCATGTTGTTTCTTAGTACATACCAGGTCATTTCTGACTCCTAGAAAGGGTAGCTGATATGCCATGATAGGAAAGCCAGAGTCGAGAACCGCAGTTCAAATAATATGGGAATATAAATAAACTAAATTAGAGGAAGTCTTTATTTAAGCACTTCCTTACCAACCTTGAACCAATCAGCACGAGGAAGCCAGCAGAGTAGGTCAAACACACACATGATGTAGGCATATGCTCACATACAGTACACACACATACACACCGCATAAAGGAAAACACACACACACACACAGGCACGCATGCAAACGCACACGAAACCATGCACACGCACACACACACACACACACACACACACACACACACACACACACACACACACACACACACACACACACACACAAACACTTCATATAAAGGAAAACATACACACACTCAGTGTGTCCCATTTTTCATTCCTGAAAAATCTGAGAGTTTCTGTTTTTCTGTCATGACCTCACAGTAAAGCACTCTCTCTAAGTCGTCATAACTGGGTGTGGGGACAGAATTCCCCCACACCCCTGTTCAGATGGCTCCAACAGTCTCAGTATTATCTGGCTGTTGCAGTATAAACAACACATTTTTGTATTTATTTGTATTTAACTTTTATTTAACTAGGCAAGTCAGGCAAACTAGGCAAACATGGGTTGAGTCTGAGATGGCACACTACACACTACTGTATATAGTGCACTACTTTTGACCTGGACCAATTGTACGTTACTCTGGATAAGAGTGTCGGCTAAATGACTAAAATGGAGATGAAACATTTCAGACGCAGACATGGAATCATAGAATAATGTTGCAGGTGGTGTTAATCTCTTATCACACAACTTGGAAAGCTACAAAGGACAATACAAATATGGCGATTGCAATAGGGTTTATACGTTTTTTATTTATTTTTTATTTCACCTTTATTAACCAGGTAGGCTAGTTGAGAACAAGTTCTCATTTACAACTGCGACTTGGCCAAGATAAAGCAAAGCAGTGCGACACAAAGAACAACACAGAGTTACACATGGAATAAAACAAACATACAGTCAATAACACAATAGAACAATCTGTATACAGTGTGTGCAAATGAGGTAGGATAAGGGAGGTAAGGCAATAAAAAGGCCATAGTGGCGAAATAATTACAATATGGCAATTAAACACTGGAGTGATAGATGTGCAGAAGATGAGTGTGCAAGTAGAGATACTGGGGTGTAAAGGAGCAGAATAAATAAAATAAATAACAGTATGGGGATGAAGTACTGTAGTTCATCGATAGTTAAATATTAGGTCAATAATAATATTCATCGTCATCATCATTAATAAACACACACGTTTCAAGGCTAAACATATTTTAACACCCATCGATTTGAAGAAAGCATGCCTATATTCCACACGGGGACCAGTCTTTGGAAGTTGTAGTATTGGGCAGGTTATGAGAGGCTGAGGGAGGGAGGAATGAGCAGAATTGAATTACAAACACATTTTCGGGTGCCTTTCCTCCACTCCATACCAGCGTGGGTTAGGTAAAGGTAGGCGACGGATTTTATCCACCAAATCTCAGCGGGAAAACGGAGTATTTTCTCAATGCGAGATTTATTGAGGAGACTGGAGCACGAGTTGTAGCCTACTCGCGCCTGTCTCACCTGCGTGACGTTTCAGTGTGTCTTTTGGAAACTGTGACCGTAAGCTTTGATTGAAAAAATAATAGAGCAGAGCAGCATCACGATATATCGGGACATTGATTTGAATTGAATGGATCATTGTGCGCTAAAGTCGTCTATATGGGATGTACTGTGAGTTTGATCTGTTGTGAGGACGAGTTGTTGGTGCCCCTCGGTCGCTATGAGGAGAAAGAGAAAGAAGAATCCACAATCTTATCAAAGGTAAGAAAAATAACGAATTTGGCCTGATTTTGGATGATATTCTTGAGTCGTTTAAGTAAAAATAGGTAGTTCGAGTACACGATCTGACTTGACAATGGATCAAAGGGAGGTCTGTATGTTTGGGTTCTGGGCACATTTGCTTTGACGTCTGTTTGTTTACCTGTCACCCATCGTTTCTAATAACACCGTCGACGTCACTGTCACGCAGTCTTCCTATCACCCACGCAACTTTCCTTGTTAGCCTCCATTTGTTTAGAAAGGTTTACCTTAGCTTGAAACTCAAGATAAAATCCACCCTTCCTTGTTTACACTGGTAGGGTACTGTACTCTGTATCATTTCTGTCATGCGCTGAGACAAGAGGCAAATCAGGCAATATGACGCATTTTCAGGTTGGCATATGGCGACTATAAATAGTCTATGCCAATTACCTGCATATTTTTGTGAAAGTAGTTCAAACCCCAAACAGTCAAGTTGTTTTCAAAACCTATGTGTAGAACTCGGCAGACATCCAAGTTGGCAGAACAACTCCACTAGCGGTGTGGGCGTTGCTGGCTGTGCTGGACTGGGGTGGTCTGGTTTGGGGTGTCTGGTCTTTGGCTTGATAACATGAAGAGGGGAAGGGGAGGTACAGCTGGGGTAACAAGATGCTGCTTTGTTTTGGTGGAATGGACAGTGTTATAATCGTCAAAGTCTCTATGGGAAGGAGAGTAGACAAGGAAAGGAGACATATAAAGGAAGTGACTTAATTGTGACACAGGTCCTTACTCATGAGGTTCATGTTGTGAGTTAATGCCATTTTTAGATGTCATTCCTAAACAGTGGCTTCTTCTCCTCCTCTCCCCCTCCTCCTCCCCACCTCTTCCTCATCCTCTTCCTCCTCTCCACCTTACACCCTGGCCTGTCAGATCAAAAGCTACCTTTCAACCGCCCTCCACCTCCCAACTGGGGTTTATGAGTTGTGTGTGTGTGTGAGAGGGAGACCTCTTTGGTCTTCATACAAAAACTCCATAGCACCTGTGCTTCAGGTGTGTGTGTGTGTGTGTGTGCGTGCGTGCGTGCGTGCTATTGCTGCGTGTGTGTGTGCGTGTGTGTGTGTGTGTGTGTGTGTGTGTGTGTGTGTGTGTGGAGTGGGTTGGGGAGAGCTGGCCAAGGTGCTGTGTAATAGTATGATTGACAGATGGACTCAAGGCTAACAGCACACCCTTCACATCAGTCAAGTCAGATGTCATTTCATTTACATCGATAAATTATTTGATTTAAAGTCCTCGTCCAGTCTCCTTATCACCTTATTTGACAACTGATTTACTAAACAAAAGGCACATCTCAATAGGTGGTCCAGGTATGTCATGACATGGCAGAAGTGGGCGGGGCCTTAAAAATGATTTACTGAGTTTCATCCCTTCACATCCCACTGGGCACAGACTTCAGTTCAACGTCTAGTTTGGATTTACATTTGGTTGAGTTGTCAACTAACGTGAATTCAACATGAAATCATCTAAAAATGTCATAATGTTATTGGATTTAGGTAAAAAGTTGGGTTAAATAAAGACTAAATTCCCTGACGTTGATTACTTTTTTCAAATCCAATCAGTTTTCCATGTTGATTCAACGTTTTCAAATGACATTTTTGTTGTTGAAATGATGTGGAAAGAACCTTGATTCAACCAGTTTTTGCCCAGTGGAATGTTGTGAGAGTAAAAACATAAACACCACATCATATACATTTTATGAGACACTCTTATCCAGAGCTACTTACAGGACCAATTAGGGTTAAGTACCTTGCTCAAGGGCACATCAACAACTTTTTCATCAAGTTGGCTCGGGGATTTGAACCAGCAACCTTTCATTACACTTGGGCTCCCAAGTGGCGCAGCGGTGTAAGGCACTGCATCTCAGTGCTAGAGGCGTCACTACAGACCTGGTTCGATTCCAGGCTGTATCACAACCGGCCGTGATTGGAAGTCCCATAGGGCGGCGTACAATTGGCCCAGCGTCGTCCGGGTTAAGGCTTGGCCGGGGTAGGCCGTCATTGTAAATAAGAATTTGTTCTTACCTGACTTGCCTAGTTAAATAAAGGTTAAATAAAGGTTAAATAAAAAGGCCCAACACTCTTAACCTCTAGGTTACCTACACCTTTGATAAAATGCACACACACAATGTTTATTACATGTCTACACTATTGTGTCTCCTACAGGAATCCTCCTACTTTATCTCTTAAAGAGATTGAGTGAGAGATAGGTTACATCCAAATTCGCACCCTATTCCCTTTATAGTGCACTACCTTTGACCAGAGCCATGTGGGTCAAAAGTAGTGCACTGCCCAGGGAATAGGGTGTCATTTGGGATGCAGGGGGGATCTGGCTGTGTACAGGCTGCTCTCTCTTTCTCTCCGTCTGTCAGCTCAGTGGCAGACCACAGGCCAGTGTTAGACACAGGGTGTCAGTCCATGTTTGGCTGGAGACGAACAGTAGCTTATGACCAGAGCTCCTCACACTGACAAAGATTCATATCAATACAGGAGAAAGAGTCATACCAATTCAGGAGAAGAGTCATATCAATACAGGAGAAAGAGTCATATCAATACAGGAGAAAAGAATCATATCAATACAGGAGAAGAGTCATATCAATACAGGAGAAAGAGTCATATCAATACAGGAGAAAAGAATCATATCAATACAGGAGAAGAGTCATATCAATACAGGAGAAAGAGTCATATCAATACAGGAGAGAGAGTCATATCAATACAGGATAAAGAGTCATATCAATACAGGAGAAAGAGTCATATCAATACAGGAGAGAGAGTCATATCAATACAGGAGAAGAGTCATATCAATACAGGAGAAAGAGTCATATCAATACAGGAGAAAAGAATCATATCAATACAGGAGAAGAGTCATATCAATACAGGAGAAAGAGTCATATCAATACAGGAGAAAAGAATCATATCAATACAGGAGAAGAGTCATATCAATACAGGAGAAAGAGTCATATCAATACAGGAGAGAGAGTCATATCAATACAGGATAAGAGTCATATCAATACAGGAGAAAGAGTCATATCAATACAGGAGAGAGAGTCATATCAATACAGGAGAGAGAGTCATATCAATACAGGAGAGAGAGTCATATCAATACAGGATAAAGAGTCATATCAATACAGGAGAGAAAGTCATATTAATACAGGAGAATGAGTCATACCAATACAGGAGAAGAGTCATATCAATACAGGAGAAAGAGTCATATCAACACAGGAGAAAGAGTCATACCAATTCAGGAGAAGAGTCATATCAATACAGGAGAAAGAGTCATATCAATACAGGAGAAAAGAATCATATCAATACAGGAGAAGGAGTCATATCAATACAGGAGAAAGAGTCATATCAATACAGGAGAGAGAGTCATATCAACACAGGAGAAAGAGTCATACCAATTCAGGAGAAGAGTCATATCAATACAGGAGAAAGAGTCATATCAATACAGGAGAAAATAATCATATCAATACAGGAGAAGGAGTCATA
The DNA here is from genome assembly GCF_901001165.1 of Salmo trutta. Taxonomy (NCBI): domain Eukaryota; kingdom Metazoa; phylum Chordata; class Actinopteri; order Salmoniformes; family Salmonidae; genus Salmo; species Salmo trutta. The sequence goes on along the minus strand of NC_042962.1, from coordinate 54,787,385 downwards.
TCAATACAGGAGAATGAATCATATCAATACAGGAGAGAGAGTCATATCAATACAGGAGAGAGAGTCATATCGATACAGGATAAAGAGTCATATCAATACAGGAGGGAAAGTCATATTAATACAGGAGAATGAGTCATACCAATACAGGAGAAGAGTCATATCAATACAGGAGAAAGAGTCATATCAATACAGGAGAGAGAGTCATATCAATACAGGAGAGAGAGTCATATCAATACAGGAGAGATAGTCATATTAATACAGGAGAAGGAGTCATACCAATACAGGAGAAATAGTCATATCAATACAGGAGAAGGAGTCATACCAATACAGGAGAAATAGTCATATCAATACAGGAGAGAGAGTCATCCAATTTGTAAGTCGCTCTGGATAAGAGCGTCTGCTAAATGACTTAAATGTAAATGTAAATGTAAATACCAATACAGGAGGAGGGTCATATCAATACAGGAGAAGGCTGACAAGGCAAGCTGGACACTGTAGACATCCAGAGTAATGTTTATGTAGAAGATTGATTGTACTAGGTGTACACACATTTTCACTGTCTTTATCTCTCTGACTCTCTTTTTAACATTATCATACAAACTGACAGCTCCTCCCACGCACGCACACACGTACGCACACACACACACACACACACGCAGAGAGCGGTTGTGCAATTATCTGATAAGGTATGTGTACGAGTGTTGCTCTCCCGTTCTCCCACAATGCCGTGCCACATTCCTCTCGCTCGCTAGCTCTACAGGGAAACACAGTGTCCTCTGTGCTGCGTTACCACGGCAACCCCTGCCTCACTCTTACCTGACACACCCCCGACCACACACACACACACACACACACACACACACACACACACACACACACACACACACACACACACACACACACACACACACACACAATGTGAGCACACACAATCACACTCACACTAATGAGTGCGTGTGTGTTAATGTGTTGTTTGTGCCTGGGCTGAGGTCCCATTGTTTCACTGTTACACACAGGTCTCTAGATGAAACAATGGCAGATACATGATACGCATTCTGAAGAGCCTTCTACTGTAGTTACATCCAGCTGGCCTATCTGTCAGTGGGTCAGAGAGAATGCTTTAAACCTCTCATTGAGACGGACGGAAAGCTCAAATGAAAGATAGTACAATAGCGTAGGTTTCCACCCTATCATCTTAAGGAGGGTCGTGTGAATACAGCCGATTTGAGGGATCATGTTCCACATGGAATTCCCATTGCTCCTGCCCATTTCATTCCATAATCCCCATCACATCAAAGTCAACGTTAAGAGGCTGGATTAAGTCACAGCGCACTTTACCGCTCGGGATAAGTGGGTAATTACATGATGAAGGTAAAGAAACTGAAAGTATATTGTAATTACACCCCTATTTCAATGGCACCTCCTTTATTTAGTAACAAGCTAGAATATAATACTTTATTAATTATCTTTGTCATAAATGGACATTTGTCTTCAGGCTATCTCAGTGTGATTATTACATAACATGTCGTTGTTGTCTGTGGGCTCTTTTCCCATGTCCTTTTCTGGTTCTTTTGGAAGATTAGAGTGCCAGCAGGCCTATGGGGTTATTTGTCCTGTAATCATGCTTTCATGACTGGACTGGAAGTGTTCACTCAAGAAGGTTGTTAAATCCCTCTTTTACATGCCCCATTTACCTGGAATAAACACAGAGAAACACCTCCATTTTGTTCTTTTCCTCCTAACTGGCGAGGACAAATGACTGGAGTCTGTGCTAATTCCAGCTCTTCTGTTGTTGTGTTTTTTAGCTAAAGAAAGGTTTCCATATTTTCCACATTTTTCCCCTGGGCATGCTGTTGCCTAGGTGCTCTGAATGGAATGTCATGTGTCAGTGGCGGGGACTGGGATTGGTGGAACGGACACGATGACTCCGTCCATTCAGAGGTGGCTGAGGGGACCTGCCTCCAGAGCTATACAGATATAGGATCTTCATTTGAGACAGTTTGCTACAGCAGGAAAATAATCCTGCAGCAACAGGAAATGTGAATTATTATGTGGATTATAATTAATGGAGTTGATACATTTTTTGTTAGGGCAAGACTGGATTTACAAACTTTAGAAGCCCCTTTAAAACTCAAATACAGTTCATGTTTGCATTTCCTGCTTTGCAGGGAAATTCTCAGCAACAAAAGGGTGATCAAATGAAGATCCTACTTCTATAGGGTTTGTCCCAAATGGGCCCTGGTAAAAAGTAGTGCACTCTAAAAGGGAATAGGGTGCCATTTGTGATGAGACCGAGATAAACACACCCTATCCTAAATCCATCCCCTATCCACCTTGGAGACATTTTGGATTAGTGTGAGCTTGAGCTCTGTCTAATTCCACTTGGTGCCAACATGCAGGTTAGACATTTTCCCATTTTCTGCATGATGTACTGTATGACTCTGCCGACCGCCAATGCATTGTCTATGGGAGAGCTATCTAAAATACGTAGTGTGAAAGTGAGGCCTTAGCGTACACTAATCCACCCAAACAAACATGCTACAACCTGAAACGGTATCACTTTATAACCCTTGACGCATGTATTGCCTCAGCACTTCTGCTGTCCGGTTGTTGGAGGTTCAAATGGTCACTAAACATTTGGTGTCGTGTCATATTTTAACCCCCCGCCACATACAGATGTAGGATCTTCATTTGAGCCAGTTTACTACAGCGGGAAAATAATCCTGCAGCAACAGGAAATGTGAATTAACATGTGGATTATAATTAATGGATATTTTTGTAGGGGGTGATACATTTTGCGTAAGGTAAAAGTGGAAATTACAAATTTCAGAAGCTTTTTTAAACCTCAAATACACTACAAATTTAACATTTCCTTCATTGCAGGAAAGTTGCAGGAAAGTTCAAATGAAGGTCCTTCATCTGTACTGTATCCCACCACTGCATGTAACAGTAGATGCCACAACATTCCTCTTTCAATTGAAATCTGTTGTCTGGCGTCTGGCAAGAGAAGGCATGTTATGGTGCCACAGGATACATTTCAGCCCTAAGGCCTGATCTAAGGTCAGTTTTGCTATTGGTTACTATCTTCTTAGAAATATAATTACTGTGGGTGACCCATTCTAGTAATTCTATTTCTACAGATAGTAATTATATTTCTACCATGTTAGTGTCAGGGGTATAGGATCAGTTGGTCCTGGATCAGATCAGCCACACAGACTCTGGGGGATATCTGAGATGACGTCAAAATCAGAATATTCTCATTGAGTGGTTTGTTTACAGTAATCTAATACTGGGTATTGATATCCCAGTTGATCCCAGGACTAAGACTATAGGATTTATCTGTAAATAGACGTGGGGTTTTCCCAATTATGTTATAATGTACCCAACGTTATATGATACATATTGTATGTTTCCTTCTATTAGGATGATGTAGTGGTATGACGTGCAGAGTCTCTGGTATCATCTCTTTAGGAGAAAAGCTTCAGTTTGTTCAGAAAAAGTCCCCCTGTCTGTTCCTTCTTAACTGAATGATCCCTGTTTGTATTAGCTGGAATATAAGCCCGGGGATAATGTTTGTGGAGTTTGCAGGCCGAGCTCTATCAGATCCAGTACTTACACCCATTAGCTTTCCTAAGATATGGCATCCAAAACACACTGAGAAAAGTATTCAAAAGCTCCTGTGTGTGGTATGTCAACTGAACCCTTTGCCTCGATGACAGCTTTGCACACTCTTGGCATTATCTCAACCATCTTCATGAGGTAGTCACCTGGAATGCATTTAAATTAACAGGTGTGCCTTGTTAAAAGTTCATTTGTGGAATTTCTTTCTATCTTAATGCATTTGAGCCAATCAGTTGTGTTGTGGTGTGACAAGGTAGCGTTGGTATACAGAAGATAACTCTATTTGGTAAAATACCAAGTCCATATTATGGCAAGAACAGCTCAAATAAGCAAAGAGAAATGACAGTCCATCATTACTTCGACATGAAGGCCAGTCAATGCAGAACATTTCAAGAAATAGTATAGTTTCTTCAAATCCAATTGCAAAAACCATCAAGCGCTATGATGAAACAGGCTCTCATGAGGACCGCCACAGGAAAGGAAGATCCAGAGTTACCTCTGCTGCAGAGGATAAATTCATTAGAGTTACCAGCCTCAGAAATCAGCAATTAACTGCACCTCAGATTGCAGCCCAAATAAATGCTTCACAGAGTTCAAGTAACAGACACATCTCAACATCAACTGTTCAGAGGAAACTGCGTAAATCAGGCCTTCATGGTCGAATTGCTGCAAAGAAACCACTACTAAAGGACACCAATTAGAAGAAGAGACTTGCTTGGACCAAGAAACACGAGCAATGGACATTAGACCAGTGAAAATCTGTCCGTTGGTCTGATGAGTCCAAATGTGAGATTTTTGGTTCCATCCGCCGTGTCTTTGTGAGACACAGAGTAGGTGAACGGAGGATCTTCGCATGTGTGGTTCCCACCGTGAAGCATGGAGGAGGAGGTGTGATGGTGTGGGGATGCTTTGCTGGTGACACTGTCAGTGATTTATTTAGAAATCAAGGCAAACTTAACCAGCATGGCTAACACAGCATTCTGCAGCGATACACCATCCCATCTAGTTTGCACTTAGTGGGACTATGATTTGTTTTTCAACAGGACAATGACCGAAAACACACCTCCAGGCTGTGTAAGGGTTATTTGACCAAGAACGACAGTGATGGAGTGCTGCATCAGATGACCTGGCCTCCACAATCACCTGACTTTAACCCAATTGAGATGGTTTGGGATGAGTTGGATCTCAGAGTGAAGGAAAAGCAGCCAACAAGTGTTCAGCATATGTGGGAACTCCTCCAGGTGACTACCTCATGAAACTTGTTGAGAGAATGCCAGGGGTGTGCAAAGCTGTCATCAATGCTACTTTGAGGAATCTAAAATCTAAAATATATTTAACACTTTTTTTTGGTTACTACATGATTCCATATGTGTTATTTCATAGTTTTGATGTCTGCACTATTATTCTACAATGTAAAAAATAGTCAAAATAAAGAAAAACCCTTTAATGAGTAGGTGTGTCCAAACTTCTGACTGGTACTGTATCTAAATGCTAGCTACTTTACCTGTATCAGAGGAGCAGTCTTATTCAAATGGCAGCTGTGCTACCCAAAGGTTTCCAATAGAAACCCTCATATCATATACTCTTTCATAGCCTATCGTTATCCTGATCATTGCTTGAATTATCGTCCTATGGATTTGTGTCCACATCGCCTAGGCCTGATCACAGAATATAACATACACTACTGGGTCAATACCATTAAGTAAAAATCTAGCTTCATTTGTTGTCGTCATAGAAACTCAGCCTCACACACAAGGGTCACATCTCACTCTCTCTCTCTCTCTCTCTCTCTCTCTCTCTCTCTCTCTCTCTCTCTCTCTCTCTCTCTCTTTTCTCTCTTCGCTCTCTCTTTCTCTCCCTCTCTCTTTCTCTCTCTCTCACGCTCTCTCTCACGCTCTCTCTTTCTCTCTCTCTCTCTCTCTCACACTGCCTCTCCCCCCTTGCTCTACCTCCCCCCTCGTTCCCTCCCTCTCTCTCCGAGATGCAGAACTCTCAACGCTGAATACTCTCTGACGAGGCAATCTATCCCCCAGTAGCCAATGATAACACTCGGACAGCAAAAGTGATGAGGCGATCCTTTCTGCTCCAGCCAGTAATAATGCATGGACAGAAAGTGATGATGCCTGTGCCTGTGCACGTGGAATGGAAATCAGGCACTGCTTGGTTTTAATGGGAAATGTCAAGTGGCGGAGCGCTGCACATTCATCACCCAGCAGCCCCATATGCTGGCACCCAGCCAGGCCAGGGCTGGCATGTAGATCATGGGTTTCTCTAGCTGAGATCACTGTGTATGGAAGGGGCCTGTGAACTGGGCCGGTCTATTATAACATGTGACGTAAGGCTGTTATAGCCAGTTGAGGTTGCTTATTGAAGGCCAGTTAGTGGATGAAGTCATAATGTGGTCTTCATCGATTGATCGAAGTGGATTGCGTCACTTTTTCCGATGTCGTTTTGGATGTGTACTGACATCTCTGGTGGTTCATGACTTGACACGTGCTATAAAACATCTATAATAAGAAACATGTGCGAAGGTGCTCTCAAACACAGCATGATGAGAATGAGCTATTTTCATTTGTCAAGGTCCATGTTCAGATGGTCACCACAGGTCAGCAGCCCTGTCCTCCTTAGTCCTCCATAGTCATAGTATCAAACACAGCAGATAGATATACAGTATATAGATAACACAAACACAGCAGATAGATATACAGGATGTAGATAACACAAACAAAGCAGATAGATATACAGGATGTAGATAACAAACAAAGCAGATAGATATACAGTATGGGGCGGCAGGTAGCCTAGTGGTTAGAGCGCTGGGTCAGTAACCGGAAGGTTGCAAGATTGACTCCCCGAGCTGACAAGGTAAAAATCTGTCTTTCTACCCCTGAACAAGGCAGTTAACCCACTGTTCCCTGGGCGCCGTGGATGTCGATTAAGACAGCACCCCCACACCTCTCTGATTCAGAGGGGTTGGGTTAAATGGGGAAGAAACATTTCAGTTGAATACATTCAGTTAGACAACTGACTAGGTATCCCCCTTTCCTTTATATAGATAACACAAACACAGCAGATAGATATATAGTATATAGATGTTGATGTTGATAGCACATCAAAACTGTGAGGATCGAAGCCTGGCGTAGAAGCAAATAAGTAGATCTGCAAATTCCATCTCCCTTGTCAAGTCGCCCCCACAGATATAGTGAAGACAATAGGTGGCTGAGGCCAACTCTATGCTGGGTTGTTTGGGGGGAAGAGGCCTGAAATTTCAGGTTTCGGATTCCAAAGGGTTTGCTTTTAACTATGCCTCTGTGCTTACCCCATAACATCTTTGCTAATGTCTTTGCTAAAAGGCTAAAACTGTCATTGTCAGACAAATGATCCAAGAGAAACTCAGAGAAAGGGGGAAGGTGGGTGCTGGTGGGGTGTGGGGAGGATAGAGGAGTGAGGTAGGCCTCTTGTGATGTTTACTCCCCTCTTCTGTCAGGGCCCACTTCCACTAGCCAGGGATCTCTTCTCGCTCCCAAATAACCTTCCTTTCAGACAGGCACATACAAAGACGCCCTTGGTGTTGTTCTGTCTACTGTCAACATTAGGACCCCTAAGGGATGAACGCTTGATGTTGGACCCAAAAATGTTTTAATCTCTCCTTAAACTATTTGAAGCTGTAATAGACAGCTTATCTCGAAGTACAAATCTCAGAATTGTTCTTAGATCTTTGTGTATATTTACACTAGTAGATGTGACGTAGCCCTGAACGGAAAATACAACAAACGCAAGGTCAACAAGGTCACTGTTGAAAATGTGTGAGGGGAACGTTTCCACTTAATCCTTAGCATGACATTCTCCTCAGTGTTCTGTTATGAGTTATGAGAAACTAAGTGGCTGTCACAACTCAGGAAAGCGGGATAGAGGAGGGAGAGAGGAGGAGAGGAGAGGTTGACTAATTTCTCCATGCTGCAGCCTCTGATTAGTATTACACTGGGGAGCCGTCTGCTGATCACTGTCTAAACCTTTCTTCATTATCCAATGATTCACTATCAGCTGGCATCACCATGTGTGTGTCAGTATGTGTGTGTGTGTCAGTGTTTGCCAGTGTGTGTGTGTGTGTGTGTGTGTGTGTGTCACTGTGTGTGTGTGTGTGTGTGTGTGTGTGTGTGTGTGTGTGTGTGTGTGTGTGTGTGTGTGTGTGTGTGTGTGTGTGTGTGTGTGTGTGTCAGTGTGTGTGTGTCAATGTGTGTGTCAGTGTGTGTGTGTGTGTGTGTGTGAAAGTGAAATTGAGAGAGGTAGAGTGATAGCAGGGGCAGGAGAGAGAGAGAGAGAGGGGGAGAGAGAGAGAGAGAGAGAGATAGAGAGAGAGAGGGGGAGAGAGAGAGAGAGAGAGGGAACAATAGTGGAAGAGAGGTAGAGGGGAAGTGGCCATAGTTTTATCCACAAGGTGGCGGTGTTGCAGTGAGAGAGAGAACCAGACTGCAGGAGTGAAATCGGCCCGGTGCAGAAACCCACCGATGCGACACTTAAAGAACCCCAGCTCTGATGCAGCCTGCCATCCTCAATCTATGTGACAATTTGGGAAAGAAAGAGTGGAATGAACGAATGAATGAACATCCGTCTTTCACATGTCATTTAGACTAATCCTGTCAGGGGTTCACACGGTCCGACCGTGAATCAGTGACCCAGTGTGGTCACCTCTGAGCTAACTAGGCAGGTATCCACAGAGAGACCAGCCATGTTCCCACACCATGTCATGGTACCTCATGTTAACAGGATTAAAGGGATAGTTCACTCACATATCAAATTAAAGGCGAGGTCTACTCACATTATAAACTGTGTTTAGAATTGCCTTGGATGATATGGCTTTAAACTGCTATTTCTTTCAAAGTTCCAGAGGGCTAAAGTTAGCATCATGACTGAACATCGTATTGGAAACCATGGATTAGCATTTTTTTTCAAGTAAAAGCTGTATGCAGCTATCTTCCTGTGCAGAGTGGAGTCATTGTGTTAGATTATGGGGATGGATGTGATTGGTTATGGAGTCAGTGTGTTAGATTATGTGGATGGATGTGGTTCGTTATGGAGTCAGTGTGTTAGATTATGTGAATGGATGTGATTGGTTATGGAGTCAGTGTGTTAGATTATGTGGATGGATGTGGTTGGCTATGGAGTCAATGTGTTAGATTATATGGATGGATGGGGTTGGTTATATAGTCAGTGTGTTAGATTATGTGGATGGATGTGATTGGTTATGGAGTCAGTGTGTTAGATTATGTGGATGGACGGGGTTGGTTATGGAGTCAGTGTGTTAGATTATGTGGAAGGATGTGGTTGGTTATAGAGTCAGTGTGTTAGATTATGTGGATGGATGTGGATGGCTATGGAGTCAGTGTGTTAGATTATGTGGATGGATGTGGTTGGTTATGGAGTCAGTGTGTTAGATTATGTGGATGGATGTGGTTGGTTATGGAGTCAGTGTGTTAGATTATGTGGATGGATGTGGTTGGTTATGGAGTCAGTGTGTTACATTATGTGGATGGATGGGGTTTGTTATAGAGTCAGTGTGTTAGATTATGTGGATGGATGGGGTTGGTTATAGAGTCAGTGTGTTAGATTATGTGGATGGATGTGGTTGGTTATGGAATCAGTGTGTTAGATTATGTGGATGGATGTGGATGGCTATGGAGTCAGTGTGTTAGATTATGTGGATGGATGTGGTTGGTTATGGAGTCAGTGTGTTAGATTATGTGGATGGATGTGGTTGGTTATGGAGTCAGTGTGTTAGATTATGTGGATGGATGTGGTTGGTTATGGAGTCAGTGTGTTACATTATGTGGATGGATGGGGTTTGTTATAGAGTCAGTGTGTTAGATTATGTGGATGGATGGGGTTGGTTATAGAGTCAGTGTGTTAGATTATGTGGATGGATGTGGTTGGTTATGGAATCAGTGTGTTAGATTATGTGGATGGATGTGGTTGGTTATGGAGCCAGTGTGTTAGATTATGTGGATGGATGTGGTTGGTTATAGAGTCAGTGTGTTAGATTATGTGGATGGATGTGGTTGGCTATGGAGTCAGTGTGTTAGATTATGTGGATGGATGTGGTTGGTTATGGAGTCAGTGTGTTAGATTATGTGGATGGATGTGGTTGGTTATGGAGTCAGTGTGTTACATTATGTGGATGGATGTGGTTGGTTATGGAGCCAGTGTGTTAGATTATGTGGATGGATGGGGTTGGTTATAGAGTCAGTGTGTTAGATTATGTGGATGGATGTGGTTGGCTATGGAGTCAGTGTGTTAGATTATGTGGATGGATGTGGTTGGTTATGGAGTCAGTGTGTTAGATTATGTGGATGGATGTGGTTGGTTATGGAGTCAGTGTGTTACATTATGTGGATGGATGGGGTTTGTTATAGAGTCAGTGTGTTAGATTATGTGGATGGATGGGGTTGGTTATAGAGTCAGTGTGTTAGATTATGTGGATGGATGTGGTTGGTTATGGAGTCAGTGTGTTAGATTATGTGGATGGATGTGGTTGGTTATGGAGTCAGTGTGTTAGATTATGTGGATGGATGTGGTTGGTTATGGAGTCAGTGTGTTAGATTATGTGGATGGATGTGGTTGGTTATGGAGTCAGTGTGTTAGATTATGTGGATGGATGGGGTTGGTTATAGAGTCAGTGTGTTAGATTATGTGGATGGATGTGGTTGGCTATGGAGTCAGTGTGTTAGATTATGTGGATGGATGTGGTTGGTTATGGAGTCAGTGTGTTAGATTATGTGAATGGATGTGATTGGTTATAGAGTCAGTGTGTTAGATTATGTGGATGGATGTGGTTGGCTATGGAGTCAGTGTGTTAGATTATGTGGATGGATGTGGTTGGTTATGGAGTCAGTGTGTTAGATTATGTGGATGGATGGGGTTAGTTATGGAGTCAGTGTGTTAGATTATGTGGATGGATGGGGTTGGTTATATAGTCAGTATGTTAGATTATGTGGATGGATGGGGTTGGTTATAGAGTCAGTGTGTTAGATTATGTGGATGGATGGGGTTGGTTATGGAGTCAGTGTGTTAGATTATGTGGATGGATGTGGTTGGTTATAGAGTCAGTGTGTTAGATTATGTGGATGGATGTGGTTGGTTATGGAGTCAGTGTGTTAGATTATGTGGATGGATGGGGTTGGTTATGGAGTCAGTGTGTTAGATTATGTGGATGGATGTGGTTGGTTATGGAGTCAGTGTGTTAGATTATGTGGATGGATGGGGTTGGTTATATAGTCAGTATGTTAGATTATGTGGATGGATGGGGTTGGTTATAGAGTCAGTGTGTTAGATTATGTGGATGGATGGGGTTGGTTATGGAGTCAGTGTGTTAGATTGTGTGGATGGATGTGGTTGGTTATAGAGTCAGTGTGTTAGATTATGTGGATGGATGGGGTTGGTTATGGAGTCAGTGTGTTAGATTATGTGGATGGATGGGGTTGGTTATGGAGTCAGTGTGTTAGATTATGTGGATGGATGTGGTTGGTTATGGAGTCAGTGTGTTAGATTATGTGGATGGATGGGGTTGGTTATAGAGTCAGTGTGTTAGATTATGTGGATGGATGGGGTTGGTTATAGAGTCAGTGTGTTAGATTATGTGGATGGATGGGGTTGGTTATAGAGTCAGTGTGTTAGATTATGTGGATGGATGAGGTTGGTTATGGAGTCAGTGTGTTAGATTATGTGGATGGATGTGGTTGGTTATGGAGTCAGTGTGTTAGATTATGTGGATGGATGGGATTGGTTATAGAGTCAGTGTGTTAGATTATGTGAATGGATGGGGTTGGTTATAGAGTCAGTGTGTTAGATTATGTGGATGGATGGGGTTGGTTATGGAGTCAGTGTGTTAGATTATGTGGATGGATGGGGTTGGTTATAGAGTCAGTGTGTTACATTATGTGGATGGATGGGGTTTGTTATAGAGTCAGTGTGTTAGATTATGTGGATGGATGGGGTTGGTTATAGAGTCAGTGTGTTAGATTATGTGGATGGATGTGGTTGGTTATAGAGTCAGTGTGTTAGATTATGTGGATGGATGGGGTTGGTTATAGAGTCAGTGTATCTGTTTGTTTCAGTGTGTGTTCTCTTTCTACAAAGCAGTGTATTAGTGTGAGGTCAGTGTGGAATATCTCTGTCCTGTAGAAAGTGTGTGTATGTTAGTGTGAGGACTGTACAGAGTATCTCTGTCCTGTAGAAAGTGTGTGTATGTTAGTGTGAGGACTACAGAGTATCTCTGTCCTGTAGAAAGTGTGTGTATGTTAGTGTGAGGACTGTACAGAATATCTCTGTCCTGTAGAAAGTGTGTATATGTTAGTGTGAGGACTGTACAGAATATCTCTGTCCTGTAGAAAGTGTGTGTATGTTAGTGTGAGGACTGTACAGAGTATCTCTGTCCTGTAGAAAGTGTGTGTATGTTAGTGTGAGGACTGTACAGAGTATCTCTGTCCTGTAGAAAGTGTGTGTATGTTAGTGTGAGGACTGTACAGAATATCTCTGTCCTGTAGAAAGTGTGTGTATGTTAGTGTGAGGACTGTACAGAATATCTCTGTCCTGTAGAAAGTGTGTGTATGTTAGTGTGAGGACTGTACAGAGTATCTCTGTACTGTAGAAAGTGTGTGTATGTTAGTGTGAGGTCAGTGTGGAATATCTCTGTCCTGTAGAAAGTGTGTGTATGTTAGTGTGAGGACTGTACAGAATATCTCTGTCCTGTAGAAAGCGTCTGTGTGTTAATATAACCTGTACAGAGTGACAGTGTGTGTGTCCTGTAGAAATCAGTGTGTGTGTGTGTGTCCTGTATGAATCTGTGTGTCGGTGCTGCTTCATTAATCTCTTTGTGCCTGTGGGACTCTCCTGAACTCTAAAAGGGGGCCATCCTCTTACCCTCTCCTCACCCCTCCTCTTACCCTCTCCTCACCCCTCCTCTTACCCTCTCTTCACCCCTCTCCTCGTCACACACAGCACCGACAGCTCAATGTCAACTGCTGTGCTGGCATGCAGTATGTGTGTCCCCTGGTTTTTAGTCCTTCATGGTCCTCACTCACACACTGGCTTGCCTGCTCTCTCTCTCAGACACACTGGCTTTGCTGCTCCCTCTCTCAGACGAACTGGCTTGCCTGCTCTCTCTCACTCCATCTCTCAGACACACTGACTTGCCTGCTCTCTCTCTCAGACACACTGGCTTGCCTGCTCTCTCTCTCAGACACACTGACTTGTCTGCTCTCTCTCCCAGACACACTGACTTGCCTGCTCTCTCTCCCAGACACACTGGCTTGCCTGCTCTCTCTCTCAGACACACTGGCTTGCCTGCTCTCCCTCTCTGACACACTGACTTGCCTGCTCTCTCTCTCAGACACACTGGCTTGCCTGCTCTCTCTCTCAGACACACTGGCTTGCCTGCTCTCTCTCACTCCATCTCTCAGACACACTGGCTTGCCTGCTCTCTCTCTCAGACACACTGGCTTGCCTGCTCTCTCTCTCAGACACACTGGCTTGCCTGCTCTCCCTCTCTCAGACACACTGGCTTGCCTGCTCTCCCTCTCTCAGACACACTGGCTTGCCTGCTCTCTCTCTCCCAGACACACTGACTTGCCTGCTCTCCCTCTCTCAGACACACTGGCTTGCCTGCTCCCTCTCTCAGACACACTGGCTTGCCTGCTCTCCCTCTCTCAGACACACTGGCTTGCCTGCTCCCTCTCTCAGACACACTGGCTTGCCTGCTCTCCCTCTCTCAGACACACTGGCTTGTCTGCTCTCCCTCTCTCAGACATATTGACTTGCCTGCTCCCTCTCTCAGACACACTGGCTTGCCTGCTGTCCCTCTCTCAGACACACTGACTTGCCTGCTCTCCCTCTCTCAGACACACTGGCTTGCCTGCTCTCTCTCTCAGACACACTGACTTGCCTGCTCTCCCTCTCTCAGACACACTGACTTGCCTGCTCTCCCTCTCTCAGACACACTGACTTGCCTGCTCCCTCTCTCAGACACACTGACTTGCCTGCTCTCCCTCTCTGACACACTAGCTTGCCTGCTCTCCCTCTCTCAGACACACTGGCTTGCCTGCTCTCTCTCTCAGACACACTGGCTTGCCTGCTCTCCCTCTCTGACACACTAGCTTGCCTGCTCTCCCTCTCTCAGACACACTGACTTGCCTGCTCTCCCTCTCTCAGACACACTGATTTGCCTGCTCCCTCTCTCAGACACACTGGCTTGACTGCTCTCCCTCTCTCAGACACACTGGCTTGCCTGCTCTCCCTCTCTCAGACATATTGACTTGCCTGCTCTCCCTCTCTCAGACACACTGGCTTGCCTGCTCTCCCTCTCTCAGACACACTGACTTGCCTGCTCTCCCTCTCTCAGACACACTGGCTTGCCTGCTCTCCCTCTCTCAGACACACTGACTTGCCTGCTCTCCCTCTCTCAGACACACTGACTTGCCTGCTCTCCCTCTCACAGACACACTAGCTTGCCTGCTCTCCCTCTCTCAGACATATTGACTTGCCTGCTCTCCCTCTCTCAGACACACTGGCTTGCCTGCTCTCCCTCTCTCAGACACACTGACTTGCCTGCTCTCCCTCTCTCAGACATATTGACTTGCCTGCTCTCCCTCTCACAGACACACTGACTTGCCTGCTCTCCCTCTCACAGACACACTGGCTTGCCTGCTCTCCCTCTCTCAGACATATTGACTTGCCTGCTCTCCCTCTCTCAGACACACTGGCTTGCCTGCTCTCCCTCTCTCAGACACACTGGCTTGCCTGCTCTCCCTCTCTCAGACACACTGACTTGCCTGCTCTCCCTCTCTCAGACACACTGACTTGCCTGCTCTCCCTCTCTCAGACACACTGGCTTGCCTGCTCTCCCTCTCTCAGACACACTGGCTTGCCTGCTCTCCCTCTCTCAGACACACTGACTTGCCTGCTCTCCCTCTCTCAGACACACTGACTTACCTGCTCCCTCTCTCAGACACACTGGCTTGCCTGCTCCCTCTCTCAGACACACTGACTTACCTACTCCCTCTCTCAGACACACTGACTTGCCTGCTCCCTCTCTCAGACACACTGGCTTGCCTGCTCTCCCTCTCTCAGACACACTGACTTGCCTGCTCCCTCTCTCAGACACATTGACTTGCCTGCTCTCCCTCTCTGACACACTGGCTTGCCTGCTCTCTCTCCCAGACACATTGACTTGCCTGCTCTCCCTCTCAGACACACTGGCTTGCCTGCTCTCCTTCTCTGACACACTGACTTGCCTGCTCTCTCTCTCTCAGACACACTGGCTTGCCTGCTCTCTCTCCCAGACACATTGACTTGCCTGCTCTCCCTCTCTGACACACTGGCTTGCCTGCTCTCTCTCCCAGACACATTGACTTGCCTGCTCTCCCTCTCTGACACACTGGCTTGCCTGCTCTCTCTCTCTCAGACACACTGGCTTGCCTGCTCTCTCTCTCAGACACACTGACTTGGCTTCTCTACCTCTCTCAGACACACTGACTTGGCTTCTCTCCCTCGCTCAGACACACTGGCTTGCCCGCTCTCCCTCTCTGACACACTGACTTGCCTGCCCCCTCTCTCAGACACACTGACTTGGCTTCTCTCCCTCTCTCAGACACACTGACTTGGCTTCTCTCCCTCGCTCAGACACACTGGCTTGCCTGCTCCCTCTCTCTCAGACACACTGGCTTGCCTGCTCTCCCTCTCTGAGACACACTGGCTTGCCTGCTCTCCCTCTCTGACACACTGACTTGCCTGCTCTCTCTCTCAGACACACTGGCTTGCCTGCTCTCTCTCTCAGACACACTGGCTTGCCTGCTCTCCCTCTCTCAGACACACTGGCTTGCCTGCTCTCCCTCTCAGACACACTGGCTTGCCTGCTCTCCCTCTCTCAGACACACTGACTTACCTGCTCTCTCTCTCAGACACACTGGCTTGCCTGCTCCCTCTCTCTCACACACATTGACTTGCCTGCTCTCCCTCTCTCAGACACACTGGCTTGCCTGCTCCCTCTCTCTCACACACATTGACTTGCCTGCTCTCCCTCTCCCAGACACACTGACTTGCCTGCTCTCTCTCTCAGACACACTGGCTTGCCTGCTCCCTCTCTCAGACACACTGGCTTGCCTGCTCTCCCTCTCCCAGACACACTGGCTTGCCTGCTCTCCCTCTCAGACACACTGGCTTGCCTGCTCTCCCTCTCTCAGACACACTGACTTACCTGCTCTCTCTCTCAGACACACTGGCTTGCCTGCTCCCTCTCTCTCACACACATTGACTTGCCTGCTCTCCCTCTCTCAGACACACTGGCTTGCCTGCTCCCTCTCTCTCACACACATTGACTTGCCTGCTCTCCCTCTCCCAGACACACTGACTTGCCTGCTCTCTCTCTCAGACACACTGGCTTGCCTGCTCCCTCTCTCAGACACACTGGCTTGCCTGCTCTCCCTCTCCCAGACACACTGACTTGCCTGCTCTCTCTCTCAGACACACTGGCTTGCCTGCTCCCTCTCTCACACACACTGACTTGCCTGCTCTCCCTCTCCCAGACACACTGACTTGCCTGCTCTCTCTCTCAGACACACTGGCTTGCCTGCACCCTCTCTCAGACACACTGGCTTGCCTGCTCTCCCTCTCCCAGACACACTGGCTTGCCTGCTCTCCCTCTCAGACACACTGGCTTGCCTGCTCTCCCTCTCTCAGACACACTGACTTACCTGCTCTCTCTCTCAGACACACTGGCTTGCCTGCTCCCTCTCTCTCACACACATTGACTTGCCTGCTCTCCCTCTCTCAGACACACTGGCTTGCCTGCTCCCTCTCTCTCACACACATTGACTTGCCTGCTCTCCCTCTCCCAGACACACTGACTTGCCTGCTCTCTCTCTCAGACACACTGGCTTGCCTGCTCCCTCTCTCAGACACACTGGCTTGCCTGCTCTCCCTCTCCCAGACACACTGACTTGCCTGCTCTCTCTCTCAGACACACTGGCTTGCCTGCTCCCTCTCTCAGACACACTGACTTGCCTGCTCTCCCTCTCCCAGACACACTGACTTGCCTGCTCTCTCTCTCAGACACACTGGCTTGCCTGCTCCCTCTCTCAGACACACTGACTTGCCTGCTCTCCCTCTCCCAGACACACTGACTTGCCTGCTCTCTCTCTCAGACACACTGACTTGCCTGCTCTCTCTCTCAGACACACTGGCTTGCCTGCTCTCCCTCTCTCAGACACACTGACTTGCCTGCTCTCCCTCTCTCAGACACACTGGCTTGCCTGCTCTCCCTCTCTCAGACACACTGACTTGCCTGCTCCCTCTCTCAGACACACTGGCTTGCCCGCTCTCTCTCTCAGACACACTGACTTGCCTGCTCTCCCTCTCTCAGACACACTGACTTGCCTGCTCTCCCTCTCTCAGACACACTGGCTTGCCTGCTCTCCCTCTCTCAGACACACTGACTTGCCTGCTCCCTCTCTCAGACACACTGGCTTGCCCACTCTCTCTCTCAGACACACTGACTTGCCTGCTCTCCCTCTCTCAGACACACTGGCTTGCCTGCTCCCTCTCTCAGACACACTGGCTTGCCTTCTCTCCCTCTCTCAGACTCACTGGCTTGCCTGCTCTCCCCTCTCTCAGACACACTGACTTGCGTGCTCCCTCTCTCAGACACACTGACTTGCCTGCTCTCTCTCTCAGACACATTGACTTGCCTGCTCTCCCTCTCTGACACACTAGCTTGCCTGCTCTCCCTCTCTCAGACACACTGGCTTGCCTGCTCTCTCTCTCAGACACACTGGCTTGCCAGCTCCCTCTCTCAGACACACTGGCTTGCCTGCTCTCCCTCTCTCAGACACACTGGCTTGCCTGCTCTCCCTCTCTCAGACACACTGGCTTGCCTGCTCTCCCTCTCTCAGACACACTGACTTGCCTGCTCTCCCTCTCTCAGACATATTGACTTGCCTGCTCTCCCTCTCACAGACACACTGGCTTGCCTGCTCTCCCTCTCTCAGACACACTGGCTTGCCTGCTCTCCCTCTCTCAGACACACTGACTTGCCTGCTCTCCCTCTCTCAGACACACTGACTTACCTGCTCCCTCTCTCAGACACACTGACTTGCCTGCTCCCTCTCTCAGACACACTGGCTTGCCTGCTCTCCCTCTCTGACACACTGACTTGGCTGCTCCCTCTCTCAGACACACTGACTTACCTGCTCCCTCTCTCAGACACACTGACTTACCTGCTCCCTCTCTCAGACACACTGGCTTGCCTGCTCCCTCTCTCAGACACACTGGCTTGCCTTCTCTCCCTCTCTCAGACTCACTGGCTTGCCTGCTCTCCCTCTCTCAGACACACTGACTTGCCTGCTCTCCCTCTCAGACACACTGACTTGCCTGCTCTCCCTCTCTGACACACTGGCTTGCCTGCTCTCCCTCTCTGACACACTGACTTGCCTGCTCTCCCTCTCTGACACACTGACTTGCCTGCTCCCTCTCTCAGACACACTGGCTTGCCTGCTCTCCCTCTCTCAGACACACTGGCTTGCCTGCTCTCTCTCTCAGACACACTGGCTTGCCTGCTCCCTCTCTCAGACACACTGGCTTTCCTGCTCTCCCTCTCCCAGACACACTGACTTGCCTGCTCCCTCTCTCAGACACACTGGCTTGCCTGCTCTCCCTCTCTCAGACACACTGGCTTGCCTGCTCTCTCTCTCAGACACACTGGCTTGCCTGCTCCCTCTCTCAGACACACTGGCTTGCCTGCTCTCCCTCTCCCAGACACACTGACTTGCCTGCTCTCTCTCTCAGACACACTGGCTTGCCTGCTCCCTCTCTCAGACACACTGACTTGCCTGCTCTCCCTCTCCCAGACACACTGACTTGCCTGCTCTCTCTCTCAGACACACTGGCTTGCCTGCTCCCTCTCTCAGACACACTGACTTGCCTGCTCTCCCTCTCCCAGACACACTGACTTGCCTGCTCTCTCTCTCAGACACACTGACATGCCTGCTCTCTCTCTCAGACACACTGGCTTGCCTGCTCTCCCTCTCTCAGACACACTGACTTGCCTGCTCCCTCTCTCAGACACACTGGCTTGCCCGCTCTCTCTCTCAGACACACTGACTTGCCTGCTCTCCCTCTCTCAGACACACTGGCTTGCCTGCTCCCTCTCTCAGACACACTGGCTTGCCTTCTCTCCCTCTCTCAGACTCACTGGCTTGCCTGCTCTCCCTCTCTCAGACACACTGACTTGCCTGCTCTCCCTCTCAGACACACTGACTTGCCTGCTCTCTCTCTCAGACACACTGACTTGTCTGCTCTCTCTCTCAGACACATTGACTTGCCTGCTCTCCCTCTCTGACACACTAGCTTGCCTGCTCTCCCTCTCTCAGACACACTGGCTTGCCTGCTCTCTCTCTCAGACACACTGGCTTGCCTGCTCCCTCTCTCAGACACACTGGCTTGCCTGCTCTCCCTCTCTCAGACACACTGGCTTGCCTGCTCTCCCTCTCTGACACACTGACTTGCCTGCTCCCTCTCTCTCAGACACACTGGCTTGCCTGCTCTCCCTCTCTGAGACACACTGGCTTGCCTGCTCTCCCTCTCTGACACACTGACTTGCCTGCTCTCTCTCTCAGACACACTGACTTGCCTGCTCCCTCTCTCAGCCACACCGACTTGCCTGCTCTCCCTCTCTCAGACACACTGGCTTGCCTGCTCTCCCTCTCTGACACACTGACTTGCCTGCTCTCCCTCTCTGAGACACACTGGCTTGCCTGCTCTCCCTCTCTGACACACTGACTTGCCTGCTCTCTCTCTCAGACACACTGACTTGCCTGCTCCCTCTCTCAGCCACACCGACTTGCCTGCTCTCCCTCTCTCAGACACACTGGCTTGCCTGCTGTCCCTCTCTGACACACTGACTTGCCTGCTCCCTCTCTCAGACACACTGACTTGCCTGCTCCCTCTCTCAGACACACTGACTTGCCTGCTCTTTCTCTCTCAGACACACTGGCTTACCTGCTCTCTGACACCCTCTGAGAGTAGGGTGAGACACCCTCTGAGAGTGGGGTGAGACACCCTTTGAGAGTTGGGTCAGACACCCCCGGAGAGTGGGGTGAGACACCCCCGGAGAGTGGGGTGAGATACCCTCTAAGAGTGGGGTGAGACACCCCCGGAGAGTGAGGTGAGACACCCTCTGAGTGTGGGGTGAGACACCCTCTGAGGGTGGGGTGAGACACCCTCTGAGAGTGGGGTGAGACAACCTCAGAGAGTGGGGTGAGACAACCTTGGAGAGTGGGGTGAGACACCTTCTGAGAGTGGGGTGAGACACCCTCTGACAGTGGGGTGAGACAACATCATAGAGTAGGGTGAGACACCCTCTGAGAGTGGGGTGAGACACTCCCGGAGAGTGGAGTGAGACACCCTCTGAGAGTGGGGTGAGACACCCTCTGAGAGTGGGGTGAGACAACCTCAGAGAATGGGGTGAGACACCCTCTGAGAGTGGGGTGAGA
Organism: Salmo trutta; assembly: GCF_901001165.1. NCBI lineage: Eukaryota > Metazoa > Chordata > Actinopteri > Salmoniformes > Salmonidae > Salmo > Salmo trutta. Next base: position 54,767,229 of record NC_042962.1, on the reverse strand, counting down.
CACCCTCTGACAGTGGGGTGAGACAACATCATAGAGTAAGGTGAGACACCCTCTGAGAGTGGGGTGAGACAACCTTAGAGAGTGGGGTGAGACACCCCCGGAGAGTGGAGTGAGACACCCTCTGAGAGTGGGGTGAGACACCCTCTGAGAGTGGGGTGAGACACCCCCGGAGAGTGGAGTGAGACACCCTCTGAGGGTGGGGTGAGACACCCTCTGACAGTGGGGTGAGACAACATCATAGAGTAGAGTGAGACACCCTCTGAGAGTGGGGTGAGACACCCTCTGAGAGTGGGGTGAGACACCCCCGGAGAGTGGAGTGAGACACCCTCTGAGAGTGGGGTGAGACACCCTCTGAGAGTGGGGTGAGACACCCTCTGAGAGTGTGGTGAGACAACCTCAGAGAATGGGGTGAGACACCCTCTGAGAGTGGGGTGAGACACCCTCTGACAGTGGGGTGAGACAACATCATAGAGTAAGGTGAGACACCCTCTGAGAGTGGGGTGAGACAACCTTAGAGAGTGGGGTGAGACAACATCATAGAGTAGGGTGAGACACCGTCTGAGAGTGGGGTGAGACACCCTCTGAGAGTGGGGTGAGACAACCTTAGAGAGTGGGGTCACATCCACAGTCAGCCATTATCAACCCTCGTGCAATTACTTGCCGCCCTATTCTGCTACCTCTCTCTCTCTCACACACACACACACACACACACACACACACACACACACACACACACTGGCTTGCCCACTCTGTCCCCTTTCCTCCTCCCCTTGGTAATATCCTAATAGTCCAACCTCTGTAACAACTGCTTGTTATAGCTCGTCCCTCCCTGTGTGCTTGTCCCTGTAATGACGCTGTGCTGTGACGCTGTGCTGTGTGTGTGTGTTTGGTGTTCTGTTTGATACATACAGCCAAGTGTTCCAGGATCACACAGCTCTGACCAGAGGGAAAGAAGAAACATGACTGGACGTTAGAGGTGACCGCTACAGAACCACTGTACCACTGTTAACAGCTCACAACGCCAAGGGGTGTGTGTGTGTGTGTGTGTGTGTGTGTGTGTGTGTGTGTGTGTGTGAGGTTGTGTGTTTGTGTGTGTGTGTGTGTGTGTGTGGGGTTGTGTGTGTGTGGCAGGGGGGATTGTGTAAGGGGGTTGTGTATGTGCATGTGTGTGTGTGGCAGGGAGGGTTGTGTGTGTGGAGATGTCACTGTGATGTTGTACCCACTGTGACTATTAAAACCTACCCTATCCAGAAAAACCGTGGATGGATGGCTGCATTCGCACAAAACTGAAAGCGCATGATATCCAAAAGAGAAGCCATATCAATCCACCAATGTTTGTTTTTCCCCCTAGCAACAGTGACATCAGATAAGATAGACCATAAAACACTAAAGATTAGTTCTGAAGCTAACGTGACTCTGGTCAAGAGCAGTAAATACTGAAGACAATACACATGGATAGCTTTTAGTTGACTCTGCCCACAGGCATACATCCAGCCCCGTGATCTGACTCCACATGCCACTGATGCCAGTTTTATAACGTCTATCTGACAGATTTGGCATAGGTTACAGTCTAGAATACCTATCGGTCACATGGGGGGGAATTCATGACTACCTGCATTCCTTTAGTCCAGGGGTATTCAACCAGGGGTCCACGACCCCCTAAGGTTCTGCGGAGGTACTGCAGGGGGTCGGGGAAAATATATGTATACTTTTTTTTTCTTGTGAATGTCGCTGGCAACAACAGAATACACAGAGTTTGAATTACAGTTGAAAAGAGGATAGTATCTTCTTTCTAATGATTTAAACTTTATTTCTAACTCCTAATATTGAGCAAATTCTTACTAATTGGAGCCAATTACACTCACTGGAGTATCAGACTTAGGCTTTGAAAAAGCCCCAGCGAATAGGCTACCAGTCAATAAGCTACCAGTCAATAGGCTACCAGTCAATAGGCTACCAGTCAATAAGCTACCAGTCAATAAGCTACCAGTCAATAAGCTTCCAGTCAATAAGCTACCAGTCAATAAGCTTCCAGTCAATAGGCTACCAGTCAATAAGCTTCCAGTCAATAGGCTACCAGTCAATAAGCTACCAGTCAATAAGCTACCAGTCAATAGGCTACCAGTCAATAGGCTACCAGTCAATAAGCTTCCAGTCAATAAGCTACCAGTTAATAAGCTACCAGTCAATAAGCTACCAGTTAATAAGCTACCAGTCAATAAGCTACCAGTCAATAAGCTACCAGTCAGTAAGCTACCAGTGAGTCATTAAGCTACCAGTCAATAAGCTACCAGTCAATAGGCTACCAATAAATAAGCTACCAGTCAATAGGCTACCAGTCAATAGGCTACCAGTCAATAAGCTACCAGTTAATAGGCTACCAGTTAATAGGCTACCAGTGAGTCAATAAGCTACCAGTCAATAGGCTACCAGTCAATAAGCTACCAGTCAATAGGCTACCAGTCAATAGGCTACCAGTCAATAGGCTACCAGTCAATAAGCTACCAGTCAATAAGCTTCCAGTTAATAGGCTACCAGTCAATAAGCTACCAGTCAATAAGCGACCAGTTAATAAGCTACCAGTCAATAGGCTACCAGTCAATAGGCTACCAGTCAATAGGCAACCAGTCAATAAGCTACCAGTTAATAGGCTACCAGTCAATAAGCTACCAGTTAATAGGCTACCAGTTAATAGGCTACCAGTCAATAAGCTACCAGTGAGTCAATAAGCTACCAGTCAATAGGCTACCAGTCAGTAGGCTACCAGTCAATAAGCTACCAGTCAATAAGCTACCATTCAATAGGCTACCAGTCAATAGGCTACCAGTGAGGAAAGTGCCGCTGGCTGCTGGTAAGCTCTCTTGACTTGGACATACATTTTTTGCCAACACATGGCTAACCATTGTTTAACCAGCTAAACAGATGCTCTTAGTGAAAATGTGTTTGGAGTCACTCTAGCTAATAGGCTATGCTAGAGTTTACAATCCCTCTTCCAATTATAATGTGGGGAGGTCAAAGTAATGAAAAACTACCAACCAAATCTATTCATTTTCAAATGTTGATAACTTCTCCTTGCTATTATCATTCAGCTGAAAAGACAACACATGAAACATGTTTGTTTTGCTAACATATGATGAGGGTCCATGGGTTACCGGTTTGCCTGGGAGGTGGTCTCTGGACAAGAAAAGGTGGAAGAACCCTGTTTTAGTCCCTTATAGAAGACACGTACTGTACATGAGTACCTCGAACATCTCAGGTTGTCTGTGGTTACTCAAAGATTGGCTCTCATATCAGATTCCTGTTTCTTCCTGGGGATCCGGCGAGACATTGTCGGCAGCGGGCGGCCATGTTGACTCTTTAGAGTGATCGCTGCCCCACTGTTTCTGATGAGGATCTGGCACGGAATGGCCAACTAGCCCTGCTGGTTTCTGTCATGTTTAATGAGCTGGTGTCTGGCCTGGGCCCTGTCCCACGCCCCTGGCTCCTGGCATGGAGAGGGGATGACTGAGCTGAGGCTGGGGCTAGGGCAGGGGCCGAGGCTAGGGCAGTGCCTGGGGCTAGGGCAGTGGCCGGGGTTAGGGCCGGGGTTAGGGCCGGGGCTAGGGCAGGGGCTAGGGCAGTGGCTGGGGCTAGGGCAGTGGCTGGGGCTAGGGCAGGGGCCGAGACTAGGGCAGGGGCTAGGGCAGTGGCTGGGGCTAGGGAAGGGGCTGAGGCTGGTGATAGGGCAGGGGCTGGGGCTAGGGCAGGGGCCGAGGCTAGGGCAGTGGCTGGGGCTAGGGCAGGGGCTGGGGCCAGGGCTACGGCGGGGCCGAGGCTAGGGCAGGGGCTAGGGCAGTGGATGGGGCTAGGGAAGGGGCTGTGGCAGGGGCTGAGGCTGAGGCTGGTGATAGGGCAGGGGCTGGGGCTAGGGAAGGGGCTGGAGCAGGGGCTGAGGCTGACGATAGAGCAGGTCCTGGGGCTAGGTCAGGGGGTAGGTCAGGGGGTAGGTCTGGGGCTAGGGCAGGGGCTAGGACAGGGGCTAGGGAAGGGGCTGGAGTAGGGGCTGAGGCTGGCGATAGGTCAGGGCCTGGGGCTAGGGCAGGGGGTAGGTCTGGGGCTAGGGCAGGGGCTAGGGCAGGGGCTAGGACAGGGGCTAGTGAAGGGGCTGGGGCTAGGGCCGGGGTTAAGGCAGTGGATTGGGCTGGGGATAGGGCTGGGGCTAGGGATGGGTCTGGGGATAGGGCTGGGGCAGGAGCTGGGGAAGGGGCTGAGACAGGAGCTGGGGCAGAGGCTGAGACAGGAGCTGGGGCAGAGGCTGAGACAGGAGCTGGGGCAGAGGCTGAGACAGGAGCTGGGGCAGGGGCTGAGACAGGAGCTGGGGAAGGGGCTGAGACAGGAGCTGGGGCAGAGGCTGAAACAGGAGCTGGGGCAGGGGCTGAGACAGGAGCTGGGAAGGGGCTGAGACAGGAGCTGGGGAAGGGGCTGAGACAGGAGCTGGGGAAGGGGCTGAGACAGGAGCTGGGGAAGGGGTTGAGACAGGAGCTGGGGAAGGGGCTGAGACAGGAGCTGGGGAAGGGGCTGAGACAGGAGCTGGGGAAGGGGCTGAGACAGGAGCTGGGGCAGGGGCTGAGACAGGAGCTGGGGAAGGGGCTGAGACAGGAGCTGGGGAAGGGGCTGAGACAGGAGCTGGGGCAGAGGCTGAGACAGGAGCTGGGGCAGGGGCTGAGACAGGAGCTGGGGAAGGGGCTGAGACAGGAGCTGGGGAAGGGGCTGAGACAGGAGCTGGGGAAGGGGCTGAGACAGGAGCTGGGGAAGGGGCTGAGACAGGAGCTGGGGAAGGGGCTGAGACAGGAGCTGGGGCAGGGGCTGAGACAGGAGCTGGGGAAGGGGCTGAGACAGGAGCTGGGGAAGGGGCTGAGACAGGAGCTGGGGCAGAGGCTGAGACAGGAGCTGGGGCAGGGGCTGAGACAGGAGCTGGGGAAGGGGCTGAGACAGGAGCTGGGGAAGGGGCTGAGACAGGAGCTGGGGCAGAGGCTGAGACAGGAGCTGGGGCAGAGGCTGAGGCTGGGCCAAGCCGGGGAGGCCTGAAAGCCTCATCAATGATCAACAGGGAAGTAAGGAGGCCTTCCCAGAGGTGCCAAATGAACCTTAACCTTTTTTTCACAGGAACAACAAGGAAGGCGAGAGGAAAGAACAACATACATGGACACATCATCAGACACTCCACACCAGGCTTCCAGCACGTTCTCTTGACATATTATGACATGACCCTCAAGCTTGTTGCTTCTGGCTATAGATGAAGCGTTCAGTGGTGTGTTTTCCTTTCCCCTAATCTTGCTGTCTGGAGGATTTTGTCAAGAGCAAGTCTTCATTTCTGAGTTGTTGTCTCCTGGACAGAACTGAGGAAAGGACAGTGATCTAATAAAGGCAATGCTGTGTGTTTGGACTGTCTGGGCTGGATGAGAGCTATTGGATCAGCCAGTGCTGCACCCCCTGCTATGCTAGTTTGGCTGGTAAGTATCCTGCGACTCTTTCCGTTTTTATCAGGGACAATTAAACAGACAAGAACTGTAAAAATGCCAATTAGCTAACAACTCATTGTCATTGTTTTTGACACATTGGCAGTGGCATCACGCAAGTCCTGGTGTGGCATTTTTTTGTGTTGCTGTTTTGATGTGATTTCATCAGAACTCAGCTTTGTCTTGGATGTAAAGGCTGAGACAGTTCAGGGACAGTGTGTGTAGCCACAGAGATCATATTCAATTAGAACATGGCATTCTATGGTGTGTACACTTTATACTCCTTCCAAATCCATTTGGTACTGGAAGTCTGCCTCCACTCTAGTCATGTAGCTAGCATATCTCTCAAGAAGAAACCTCTGTTACATTTCACTTGGGTACCATTTCAATATCATTATAAGACATCTCGTGTAACATATATATATAACACTATAATAATCTGATTTATGCATCAGAAGGCAGGTTTTGCTACATTTTCAGGTTTTCCTACATTGTTTTGGAGACTGTGGTGTTACATAATCCCTTTCTCTGCCTCCTGTCTGGGTTGTTCCTCTCCTGTCTTTCTCTGCCTCCTGTCTGGGTTGTTCCTCTCCTGTCTTTCTCTGCCTCCTGTCTGGGTTGTTCCTCTCCTGTCTTTCTCTGCCTCCTGTCTGGGTTGTTCCTCTCCTGTCTTTCTCTGCCTCCTGTCTGGGTTGTTCCTCTCCTGTCTTTCTCTGCCTCCTGTCTGGGTTGTTCCTCTCCTGTCTTTCTCTGCCTCCTGTCTGGGTTGTTCCTCTCCTGTCTTTCTCTGCCTCCTGTCTGGGTTGCCTGGGTTGCCGACCGGCTGACTATCAAAGTATCAAAGTACAAGAGGTGCCACTCTGTTATTGTCACGGATCATTGGATCACTGGATCACCTCCGTGTTGACAGATTCCTTGTTGACATGGCTGTCCAATCAAAAGGCTGCGATGGGATCAGATTGACTCCTTGAGCTGCTTGTGTTGTTTTGTTCGCTCAGTCAAAGAGGAGAACAGAGCCTTGGATCAAATGTCTCTTGTGTTGTTTTGTTCGCTCAGTCAAAGAGGAGAATAGGGCCTTGGATCAAATGTCTCTTGTGTTGTTTTGTTCGCCCAGTCAAAGAGGAGAATAGGGCCTTGGATCAAATGTCTCTTGTGTTGTTTTGTTCGCCCAGTCAAAGAGGAGAACAGGGCCTTGGATCAAATATCTCTTGTGTTGTTTTGTTCGCCCAGTCAAAGAGGAGAATAGGGCCTTGGATCAAATGTCTCTTGTGTTGTTTTGTTCGCCCAGTCAAAGAGGAGAACAGGGCCTTGGATCAAATGTCTCTTGTGTTGTTTTGTTCGCCCAGTCAAAGAGGAGAACAGGGCCTTGGATCAAATGTCTCTTGTGTTGTTTTGTTCGCCCAGTCAAAGAGGAGAATAGGGCCTTGGATCAAATGTCTCTTGTGTTGTTTTGTTCGCCCAGTCAAAGAGGAGAACAGGGCCTTGGATCAAATGTCTCTTGTTTAGATAGGAATGCTTTCTTCTTTTCATGTCTTTTCTTGTCTTTTTTCCAGAACAGGTAGAAAAACAAAAGAGCATTTATATCTATCTCCCACATAGATAAAACAATTCCATCCACACTGCATTCCTAAGTAATTACAGTCTTCTTACCCTACGGGTTAACGAACACTTATGGTAGTGAGAAATGTGCTCTTGTTTTGAGTTAACTGTATTGTCAAAAAACTATGGGATGTAGTGTTCTTCCAGTGTTGCTCAATCCTGGTCCTGGAGACCAACAGGTTTTGCAGGGTTTTGTTCCAGCTCAGCACTAACACACCTGACTCAGTGAATGAAGGGGGGGCTTGATGGTTAGTTGATGAGTTGAGTCAGCCATGTTAGTAGGGCTGGGCTGGAACTAAAGCCTGCACCCTCTGTGGGTCTGCAGGAGCAGGATGGCAGATCAATGTTTTAACATGCTAGTTTTTCCTGTTATTGTTGGGTTGGAACTAAAGCCTGCACCCTCTGTGGGTCTGCAGGAGCAGGATGGCAGATCAATGTTTCAACATGCTAGTTTTTCCTGTTATTGTTGGGTTGGAACTAAAGCCTGCACCCTCTGTGGGTCTGCAGGAGCAGGATGGCAGATCAATGTTTTAACATGCTAGTTTTTCCTGTTATTGTTGGGTTGGAACTAAAGCCTGCACCCTCTGTGGGTCTGTAGGAGCAGGATGGCAGATCAATGTTTTAACATGCTAGTTTTTCCTGTTATTGTTGGGTTGGAACTAAAGCCTGCACCCTCTGTGGGTCTGCAGGAGCAGGATGGCAGATCAATGTTTTAACATGCTAGTTTTTCCTGTTATTGTTGGGTTGGAACTAAAGCCTGCACCCTCTGTGGGTCTGCAGGAGCAGGATGGCAGATCAATGTTTTAACATGCAAGTTTTTCCTGTTATTGTTGGGTTGGAACTAAAGCCTGCACCCTCTGTGGGTCTGTAGGAGCAGGATGGCAGATCAATGTTTTAACATGCTAGTTTTTCCTGTTATTGTTGGGTTGGACTAAAGCCTGCACCCTCTGTGGGTCTGCAGGAGCAGGATGGCAGATCAATGTTTTAACATGCTAGTTTTTCCTGTTATTGTTGGGTTGGAACAAATGCCTGCACCCTTTGTGGGTCTGCAGGACCAAGACTGGGAGCAGGATGGCAGATGAATGTTTTAACATGCTTCTGTGCTGTGATCAGCAGAACCATGGTGCAGAGTGATGATGCTGTGCTGAGTAGAACATGAGCGTGTTTAATGGGCTGCAGTCTGGACTGCTGTGCTGCACTGGCACCGAGAACACACAGAGAGAGAGAGAGAGAGAGAGGGAGGGAGAGGGTGAGAGAGAGAGAGAGAGAGAGAGAGAGAGAGAGAGAGAGAGAGAGAGAGAGAGAGAGAGAGGAAGGAAAGAGAGATAGGGGGAGAGGGAGGGATGGGAGAGAGAGAGTACATCCAGGCCAAATGAAGCTGTCATTGTTTCAGATCTTTCTGTCTTTTTTCTCACGCACATATACGCACTCGCTTCATCGCACTCTCTCGGTCTCCCTCTCTCTCTCTCTCTCTCACTCACTCACTCACTCACTCACTCACTCACTCACTCACGTCACTCACTCACTCACTCACTCACTCACTCACTCACTCACACACACACACACACACACACACACACACACACACACACACACACACACACACACACTGGCTGTGACGTCTGCTGACCTTCATCAGCCCTCCTACACACTTTATCAGCCCGCACACCTGTGCTAACCTGACTGCTAACCTGTGTGTGTGTGTGTGTGTGTGTGTGTGTGTGTGTGTGTGTGTGTGTGTGTGTGTGTTGTGTGTTTGTGTGTTTGTGTGTGTGTGTGTGTGTGTGTGTGTGGTGTGTGGTGTGTGTGTGTGTGTGTGTGTGTGTGTGTGTGTGTGTATGTGGGTGTTTTTATGTGTGTGAACGCGCAATTGTGTGTGTCTGTGTGAGTCACCAGAGAAAACATTGATGAAACGAGAGGAAAAGGCCTTTTGGAGTTACTTTCTCATCCTGTCTTTTTACAGAGACATACAGCCTTCTCTTTCTGCCAATGGCTGTGTGCTGTAACTCTGCTGTCTGTAAAGAATGTGTCCTGGGCTGATGTTGCCTTGAGGTCACAGATCTAGGAATGTAGGTTCTGGGAAACAGACCTTAGATTAGTGTCTAGGGGTAACTTCCTTCTACTCAGCCTGGAAGTGCTGTGGCATTAAAGATGAAGTTGGACTGGTACCCTCCCGCTCTAATGACCATGGGAGGAGGGACTGAGACCACTCACTGCCAGGGGAGGAGGGACTGAGACCACTCACTGCCAGGGGAGGAGGGACTGAGACCACTCACTGCCAGGGGAAAGGAGGGACTGAGACCACTCACTGCCAGGGAAAGGAGGGACTGAGACCACTCACTGCCATGGGAAAGGAGGAACTGAGACCACTCACTGCCAGGGGAAAGGAGGGACTGAGACCACTCACTGCCAGGGGAGGAGGGACTGAGACCACTCACTGCCAGGGTAAAGGAGGGACTGAGACCACTCACTGCCATGGGAAAGGAGGGACTGAGACCACTCACTGCCAGGGGAGGAGGGACTGAGACCACTCACTGCCAGGGGAGGAGGGACTGAGACCACTCACTGCCAGGGGAGGAGGGACTGAGACCACTCACTGCCAGGGGAGGAGGGACTGAGACCACTCACTGCCAGGGGAAAGGAGGGACTGAGACCACTCACTGCCAGGGGAAAGGAGGGACTGAGACCACTCACTGCCAGGGGAAAGGAGGGACTGAGACCACTCACTGCCAGGGGAAAGGAGGGACTGAGACCACTCACTGCCAGGGGAAAGGAGGGACTGAGACCACTCACTGCCAGGGGAGGAGGGACTGAGACCACTCACTGCCAGGGGAAAGGAGGGACTGAGACCACTCACTGCCATGGGAAAGGAGGGACTGAGACCACTCACTGCCATGGGAAAGGAGGGACTGAGACCACTCACTGCCATGGGAAAGGAGGAACTGAGACCACTCACTGCCAGGGGAAAGGAGGAACTGAGACCACTCACTGCCATGGGAAAGGAGGAACTGAGACCACTCACTGCCATGGGAAAGGAGGAACTGAGACCACTCACTGCCAGGGGAAAGGAGGGACTGAGACCACTCACTGCCAGGGGAAAGGAGGAACTGAGACCACTCACTGCCAGGGGAAAGGAGGAACTGAGACCACTCACTGCCAGGGGAAAGGAGTGACTGAGACCACTCACTGCCAGGGGAAAGGAGGGACTGAGACCACTCACTGCCAGGAGAAAGGAGGAACTGAGACCACTCACTGCCAGGGGAAAGGAGGGACTGAGACCACTCACTGCCAGGGGAAAGGAGGGACTGAGACCACTCACTGCCAGGGGAAAGGAGGGACTGAGACCACTCACTGCCAGGGGAGGAGGGACTGAGACCACTCACTGCCAGGGGAGGAGGGACTGAGACCACTCACTGCCATGGAAGGAGGGACTGAGACCACTCACTGCCATGGGAAAGGAGGAACTGAGACCACTCACTGCCAGGGGAAAGGAGGGACTGAGACCACTCACTGCCAGGGGAGGAGGGACTGAGACCACTCACTGCCAGGGGAGGAGGGACTGAGACCACTCACTGCCAGGGGAAAGGAGGGACTGAGACCACTCACTGTCAGGGGAAAGGAGGGACTGAGACCACTCACTGCCATGGGAAAGGAGAAACTGAGACCACTCACTGCCAGGGGAAAGGAGGGACTGAGACCACTCACTGCCATGGGAAAGGAGGGACTGAGACCACTCACTGCCAGGGGAAAGGAGGGACTGAGACCACTCACTGCCATGGGAAAGGAGGGACTGAGACCACTCACTGCCATGGAAAGGAGGGACTGAGACCACTCACTGCCAGGGGAAAGGAGGGACTGAGACCACTCACTGCCAGGGGAAAGGAGGGACTGAGACCACTCACTGCCAGGGGAAAGGAGAGACTAAGTCCATTCACTGCCAGGGGAAAGGAGGGACTGAGACCACTCACTGCCATGGGAAAGGAGGGACTGAGACCACTCACTGCCAGGGGAAAGGAGGGACTGAGACCACTCACTGCCAGGGGAAAGGAGGGACTGAGACCACTCACTGCCAGGGGAAAGGAGGAACTGAGACCACTCACTGCCAGGGGAAAGGAGGGACTGAGTCCATTCACTGTCACAGGAAAGGAATGAAGCCAATTAGGGTAGAGGAAGGGGGAGCGAAGAGGAGAGGGGAGAGGAGGAGTAGA